>NC_048311.1:38055546-38082885 GCF_013100865.1 Trachemys scripta elegans
GAGATTTAGCTCCTCACAGACAATTTTAACAGTTCTAAAGCTTCAACTTTTTAAATCTTGCTATCTAGTGTCATTAAATAGTTCTGGTCTGACCAAAATATTGTCTGATCCCCCCATAATTTCCCACAACTGTGAAAATTTAAATTGGAATTTAAAGCCACAGATTGTTCAACTGTGAAAGTTTAAATCAATAAATATAAAAATTGCTTAAAATAAACATTATCTGTCAAAATTAGATTATAAAAAAAAGCTCTGCCAAGCCTGACTATCGCTCCTTAGACACACAGGCCCTGCTCCTGCAGGCTCATCCTCACGGGGGATGCTGATGTCCATGTGAAGCCCCAGTGACCCTCCCCACCAGCACAGGGGCTGATTGCAGGACCAGAGCACTAGTGGCACATTTTTCACCACAACCTCCAGGGCTGTAATGTTACTGGTCGGCTCCTTCCAATTCAACAAACAGCCTGAGTCAGTTCCAGGAAGGGAAACACCCACTTGCTGCTGCAGGCGGGGCGTAGTGTGAATTCAGGAAATTGAAACTTACCCTTTTACACTGCCCAGAGGGAGCCATGGCTGCAGAGAACCCCGTGGAAAGTCTCCGGGAAGAAGCTTCATGTCCCATCTGTCTGGAGTATTTCACAGAACCTGTTATTCTGGAGTGTGGGCACAATTTCTGCCGAACCTGCATCAGCCAGTGCTGGGAGGGATCCGACACAGCCGCCTCCTGCCCTCAGTGCAGAGAAACTGTGCAACAGAGAAACCTCAGACCAAACAGGCAGCTGGCAAATGTCCTAGAAATCGCCAAGCAGCTGAGTTTACAGGCAGCAAAGGGAACAGGAGGGGATGGGGTGTGTGGGGAACACCAGGAGGCTCTGAAACTGTTCTGCGAAGAGGATCAAACCCCCATCTGTGTGATCTGCAGAGAGTCCCGGGCTCACCGCGCTCACACGGTGGTTCCCATACAGGAAGCTGCCCAGGAGTACAAGGTACCAAGTTGCTGTCCAGTCTAATGGGTAATAACTCTGGATGTTAATTACAGCTTAATGGTGTAACTGTGTCATTCAGTTGTGTGTAGCCTTCATTGCATGAAAGCTGATAGGGGAGTTACAAGCTGTGGCTGGTATTACTGGTTGTATCACAGTGTTTATTGTTATTTGCATCCCCTACAGACCCCAGATGAAATCTGACCTCGATTGTGGGGGGGCCCTGCTCAAAACCCAGTGAGAGACAATCCCTGCCCCAAGCCATTTACAGTCTAATTGGACAAGACAGACAAAGGGTGGGAGGGGAAACTGAGGCACAGTGAGGGGAAATGACTTGTCCAAGGTGACTCAGCAGATCAGTGGCACAGCTGGATATAAAAACCTGGTTTTCCAAGGCCCAGTTCAGTGCCCTAACCACTAGCTACTCTGCCCCTTTCAGCAGCACTGAGCAGAGATGAAGTGCGGACAGTAGGAGGAAAAGACTCCTTGATACAGGTCCCAGGCACAGCAGGGAGACAAGGTTTCCCACTGGCATTGTGAACTCCTGTGCTCCTTCATGAGGGGTTAAACTCAGATGCTGCCGGCCTGCACTAGAGGAGGTCACTGGGCTGAACACTGTGTGGGACCCCGAGCACCTTGAGTCCACACCCACAAGGGCTCCAGACAGCACAGCTCCATGCCACATGCCACTGGGATTTAGGGTGACCAGACCGCAAGAGTGAAATATCAGGACACATTGGGCGAGTGGGGCGGTGGGAGGGGAGAGGATGACAATGACAGACACAGGTGCACAGAGCCACAAGAGGGGGCCCTAGGAAGCTGCGAGAGGGGTTGTACGGCCCCTGCTGCAGCCCACACCACAAGCCACAGGGCAAGGACACCTATTGAATTCAATGAGAATTTTGCATGTGAATTGATGTACCTAGTTCTGAGATTATAAAGCCAGAAGGGATCCGGTGATCACCTGGTCTCACCGCCTGTATAGCATAGACATAGAACTTTCCCAAAATAATTCCTAGAGGATAGCTTTTAGAAAAAGCTTTTAGAAAAAGACCATAACCCTTAGTATATTGTTAATCGTTAATTACTCTCACCATTGAAAAGGTATGCCTTATATCCAGCCTGAATTGGTCTAGCTGCAACTTCCAACCTTTGGCTCGTGCTCTACCTTTCTCTGCTAGACTGAAGTGCCCATTATTAACTATTTGTTCCCCATGTAGATACTTACAGTCTATAACCAAGTCACTTCTTAACCTTCTTCTTGTTAAGCTAAATAGATGGAGGTCCTTGAGTCAATCGCTATAAGGCATGTTTTATAATCCTTTAATCAGTCTTGTGACTCTTCTCTGAACACTCAACAATTTATCAATATCCTTCTTAAATTGTGCACACCAGAACTGCACACAGTATTCCAGCAGTGGTTGCACCAGTGCCAAATACAGAGATAAAATAACCTCTCTACTCCTGCTTGAGATGCCCCTATTTAGGCATCTGGTCACCCTATTTCTGTATGCATTTCCCCAGGTTTTTTTGTAAAAATCAAAACTGAACTGCCCCAGAAATTCTGGCATGTGGAATCATCGTGAAACTCGCATGGCTCCAACCCTGCCGATGAACCTTTAGATCCACTGCACAGACTTCTGCCACTTGAGCTAATGGAGTAAGTGATGGCAGAGGCAGTAGGTTGTCATCCTATATGTGATAAATCAGCTCTACAGGGGGATGAGACACTTTTTTTGCCACTGGGTTTCACAGATATCTGCTGACAGAAAAGGAACTGTGAAACTCAGGAATCCTGAGTCTATTCCAGGCTCCTGAATGGAGTGGTCTCTAGTAGTGAAAGACCCTTCTTCCCCATCCCCTCCAGTCTATGTCTATCCTATTGCTGTCTAACCCACCCCAGCTCCTCATCTGATTTCAACTGCCCCCCACTACCCCTCTGGATTCCTTGTCCCAGTTTCCTGGTCCTGTCTCACTTTCCTCTCTCCCCGCCCCCATCCTTCAGATGGGATGTTCGTTCCAGACTGGCAAAATTATAAGGCTTCCCAACATTTCAACACTTCCCATTCTAAATTTTCAGTTGCTTAACTATAGGCTAGCTCTGCCTACAACAAAGCATATTCAGAACCTCTGATTAAAGGGATTATAAGCGTAGCAACCTCCATCATAGCTAGTCACCAAAGATTGAACCCGAGCCATCCAGACTTAAAAGCATGAGCTTCTACTACTTGAGTTCGAGATATAACTCCCTTAGCTGGTAGCTATACAGTTATCCTCTAAAAATCCACCAGAGGAGGGCACAAAACACATGTTGGACAGTGAATTACAAAAGTGCCAAATATTATTATTAGACCTGCAATACTTTTCACAATGAACATCAGCGGGGGATAAACTGGGAGTTTAAGAATATTTGGAAAACAATTTTAGAATAGCATTCAGTGCTGTGGTTTAAAAGAAAAAAAACCTGTTAAAACTCATAACTTAGCAGTATTCAGTGTTTGAAAAAAACAACTTCTAGGAGCTATGGGATACAAGTTAAGAATGTTGAAACAGGAAGATGTTCTGCTTAGTTACCATTTGGGCAAGGCGACGTGCTATGTAATACTTGCAAGATTTCACTGTAATGTTTTCCAATATATAGCAGCGCAATGCTGATTCCATTGATATTGTTAAGCAAATCATGCTGATTTTATTTCAGCCCACATCTTCATAGTTTTGAATACTATAGATCACAATTTTCAGCTCAGTTGGTCTATAAGCCCCGCCCCGCTGCAGCACACAGGGGAGCGAGACCTCCTCGCTGCCTCTCTGTCTGCCCGAGGCAGGGGCAGGGCTGTGCTCTGCAGGTTCCTGCCGGCCAGGCGGCTGGCCCGATGGACTGGCGCCGCCACGCCGGGAGCTCAGTTGTGCGCTGCCCCAGGGAGGAAAGGTGAGTGGCGCCAGCTGTGCCAGCTTGCTGCAGTCTCCCTCATATAGGGTGATCAGACATCCCGACCAATGTAAGGTCGGGATGCGGGACAAGTCCCCTAAAATAGGGACTGTCCCGATAATATCGGGACGTCTGGTCACCCTACTGGGATTAGACTTATCTTCAGCAAAACGAACCCCTGGGCAGCGTGGACCTGTGTCGGTCTGACCTGTTCTCATGTGTTCATGGGCAAGGACCAGCCAACGTGGTTCCATTAGTCCCACCAGGCAGCCTTTTGAAATCTCTCAGAATCTACTGCTTCTGAGACCTTTGCTAGGGACTGTGGGGAAGCTACCCAGAGGCCATTGCCACAGAAAGGGGCTAGGACAGCACTAGGGCAAACCCCAGCTGTTCCTAACACAAATCAACACATCTAATGGGGTTTGCCCTAGTCCTTGGATCAGTGCTGTCCAACCCATCCAATCCCCAGGGGTACAGGGCTGAAAGTCAATGGAGTTGGATTCCTTTGAGCATCCCAGCCTATATGGCTGCCCTGGAGGCTTCTGGGATTGATATGACGGTTTCTGAAATCTGCTCAAAAACAGCTTTATAAATTCACCACCATGTGACACCAGTTTCCTGCCGGTTTAAATCGATGGTGAAAGTGGATGTAATAACTCAACTCTGAATATAAAACACTCCCAGTTTCCATAAATAAGGTTTCATTTCCTTGGTGTCTCTGATGTCCTACCTCTAGAAAGACCCACTGTTGTACACAGTATTGTTGTAACTGTGTTGGTCCCGGGATATTAGAGAGACAAGGGAGGTGAAGTAATATCTGCTCATGGCCGGCTTCTGTGGGTGAACAACAAGCTTTCAAGCTTACACTGAACTCTTCTTTAGGCCTAGGAAAGAGTATGTTCCCCAGAGCTGAGTTGTGTGTAACTCTCTAACCAACCGGAGCTGGGCCAGCAGAAGATATTGCCTTACCCACCTAGTCTATCTAGGAAGACTGGCTGTTATCTTGACTTTTGGGTGAAAAAAAACCTCAACCACCCCCTACAACCCTCAAAATAAACCCACCAAATCATTTCTGTTTGTCAGGAAAAAATACAAGCCCATTTGAAGACTCTGAAGGAAGAGAGAGAAAAGCTGCTGGGATTTAAAGTGACTGGAGAGAAGAGAAGCCAGGAGTATCTGGTAGGTGCCTATTGTTCTTTGTCTGCTGGGACATGGAGGTGGGAAGGATGTTTATTGGTAGATTTGTGTGTGTTTCTCCATGATCATGGGATACTGTGCATGTGTGTGTGTACAGGTGTGCATATCACAAATGTTCTCTCCCTGGAGAAGGACAACAGCATCTTCTGCAGGATCTACGATGCATTTTAATTAATGAGTGAATTACTACCCCTGGTGGCTTTCACAACATTTCTCCCAAACTGCACTGATTATATCCCAGTAGACATGGAGACAGCCCTTTCAGAGAGACTGGGGCCAAATGGGAAGCTGTAAGAAAATCCTCTCCCTTGTGATCACAATGTATAGTCAAGTGTCAGGATGTGAAGAATGGTGGGTTTTGAACCTCAGTCCACAGAGACTGTCATTACAACCCAACCGCTCTCCAGAGCCAGCAGGGGAGGGGCTAGTGGAACTCTGGCGCACCAGAGGATCTGCCTACGAAGCTCCTGATTGGAGCAGACATTCGGATGCATGAGTTACACCAGCAGGAGTCACGGGAAGTTGTCCAAACAACTGAGTGAACTCCCGATCTGCTGCTGGACTGGACCCTGACTCTGGCTTGGCCCTGGCGTTGTCCCTGACTCAGGTTTGACCTGCAGTACTGCTATCTGACTCCAGCTTGACCGTTCGCTTGGCTGCCTGACTCAGACTCCAGTCCTGACCCCCCGTGCGATTCCAGACACTGATTCTGGATCAACCTTTGGCATGACTCCTGAGCTCGACTGTAGCCCCAACCCTTGGTGAGATCCTGACTTTGACTCCAGCTCTGACTTTGGCCGTAGTTCCCAATTTCCAACTGCAGCTCTGAGCACTAGGCCTGATGGCTCATGTCCTGGTCTCTACACAGATGTGTCAGAGATTGTAAAGAAACTGTCTCTTGTAAGACTGTATGAAAGGTCATCAGGCTCCATCCATGTTCCTGACCAGCCCTTTCCTTATTTCTTATAGAAACAGACAGAAACCGAGAGGCAGAAGATTGTGTCTGAATTTCAGCAACTGCGGCAGTTCCTGGAGGAACAAGAGCGACTCCTGCTGGCCCAGCTGGAAAAGCTGGACGAGGAGATTGTGAAGATACAGAATGAAAATGTCAGTAAACTCTCAGAGGAGATTTCCCGTCTCAGTGAGGTGATCAGTGAGCTGGAGGGGAAGTGTCAGAAGCCAACAAGTGAATTCCTGCAGGTGAGACTGAGCTAGAAACTTCCCAAATCCCAACACAGGGACAGGACAGCTGGACTCCTGGGCACTGGGGTTCAGCAGTTAGAGATCAAGGTGTAACTCAATGTGTGCTGACATATGAATGACGATTGTTCTCTGCAGACTCACAGACACATTGATATTAGAGATGGAAAAGCCCCATTAGCTCAGTGAAACCTTGGCCCTGGGGCCAGGGCAGGGCTGATTTTCCCTGTATTTGCAAAATCTCTTTCCTGGAATCCCAAATCAGGTGGTGCTGAGATTTTTTTTAATCTCTCTCTCCTCTCTCTCTCCTCTAGGATGTCAGAAGCACCTTGAGTAGGTACGTGGCTCTCTCTTACTCCCACACATACTTGGCAATGCTGGGATAGAGCATGGAGATGATGGTAGCACTGCATCTCCACAGCAACATGTGTGGGGAAGGTCACATTTTGGATACAAATCTCTCAGGTAAACTTAATCCTGAGGTTCTCACCCTGGAATTATCCATTCAATGGGAAGGACAGACCTCAAGTGTTTCCTAGAGATGTCACATCCCTGGGGGACTGGCTGCCTCAGGATTGTGGGGATGGAATATGGGCCTGTCACTGCTGGGGCCCTGGTTACCATTCAGCCCAGGGCAGCAGTGGTCAAGAGTCTTTCCCACCAGAGTCTTTCCCAGCCTGAGGGTTGTTAGGAGACCTGTGTGGAATGAGCTGGGGGGTGGGGAGTTGGTGTCTCAGTCTAGTTCCTAGTTGACAGATTTCTACAGCAGTTCACATAGGAACCTCCTGTCCCTCAGAGCATAGAGGCCAAGGAGTGAATTGGCCATGGAGACTCAATTCCCCTTTTGTCCCCAGAGCTGATCTCGCCAGATCAGAGTTGAACAATATTAACGAATCCTTTGAAGGGAGGGTTGTGCAGCCATGGGCTGTGTTGCACCTGCTCTGAGGCTGGGAGAAGTCGAGGAATTCGAACTCCAGGCCCATTTGAGCAGCCACTCACTAGCCAGAATTTATAATGAGTCACACAATGAAATAGAATCACATGAATTTTTTTCTCTCTAGGTGTGAGAAGGGGAAGTTCCAGCAGCCAAAGGAGATTTCTCCTGAACTGGAAGAGCAAGTCAGCGATTTCTCCCAGAAAACTATTGTGCTATCGGAGACTCTGAGGAAGTTCAAAGGTACCTAAAATGGATGTAGGAATGGAAATTGGGATGAGCCTCTGAGACTGTGGGAAGAGAATGGCGCTGGTCAATTGGTTCACACTTAGATGATGCTTCTAGTTAATTGTTGGGTGAGAAGGCCAGACACTTGGGTCCCAGACACTCAGGTTGATTAATTCAAACATGCCTTTCATTTACAATTACAAAGTAAGAAATGACTCAGACTTTAATGTCAGAAGGGACTATCATGATCCATCTACTCCGACCTCCTGCACATTGCAGGCCACAGAACCTCCCCACCCACTCCTGCAATTTACCCCTAAACTCTGTCTGAATTGCTGACGTCCTCAAATACTGATTTACAGACTTCAAGTTACAGAGAGTCCACCATTTATTGTAGCTTAACATCTGTAAATGATACATGCCCCATATGGCAGAGGAAGGCAAAAACAAACAAACAGGGTCTCTGTCAATTTGATTTGCTGGAAAATTCCTTCCCTATCCCAAATATGGTGGTCAGTTGGACATTGAGCATTTCAGCAAGACCCAACAGGCAGACCCCTGGGAAAGATTTCTCTCTAACTCAGAGCCCTCCCCGTCTAGTGCCACATCACCAGCCATTGGGATATTTGCTACTAGCCATCGCATATAGAAAGAAGTGCTGGCCAGTTCCCTTCTCCCGGGGCATAGGCGGGTCATGGGGGATTTCTCCTATGATGCTCTGATTACCCCTTACAATGTCTGACATATTATACACGTCCAAATTGCATATTTACTAGTTCTTTTCCAATCACCTTTGAGTGATATGAATATTAAGTATCTTATATAGGTCATACACTACACATGCATGAATATTTCCTTAGCAGGGCTTTTTTTGATCAAGCTATTTTCATGTTCTTGTTCTCATCTCTGGTTTATTACCACTGATTATGCACACGTCACTTTGACCTTTGTCTCCACACAGGGGGTATTGGACTTTGCTAACTTCTCTGTGGCTGGATGCACAGCCCCCCTCAGCCCAGCTCCAGCCCTTCAGTGTCTTTCCCCCACCGCACAGCGCCCCTCAGCCCAGCTCCAGCCCTTCAGTGTCTTTCCCCCACCTCACAGCGCCCCCCAGCCTAGCTCCCCAGCAGCAGCAGGGATGAGGGACTATGGGACACCACTTCAGGGAGCCACCAGAGGTGAGTCTGCCCTCCCCCCCACAAGAATTTGTTCCACCCTGTCCCCTGCTCACAACAGACCCCCGTCCACAGCCAGAGCTTGTCCCTATGTTCTGGTCAGGAGGCAGAGGTGGTTCCCACCCAACCTGGGATAACCCCTGCCTGGAGAGGGGTGCCCTGGTCACAGTGAGGGAATGGATGGGAAACCCTGCTCCACTGAGAGACCCCTCCCCCTCCTGCTTCCCACATCCCGTGACATGATGGGGGATCTCCTATGTAAGGGACACAGACAGGGGAGAGACATGGTGTAAGCGGTGTAGAGGAGGGACACACACACACACACACACATATATATATATATATATATACACACACACACACACTCATCCTCCCGTAAGACATATTATTTAAACAAGAAAAATAAAAAAGTAGTGACAACAATGCACTGAAATATGGTTTTAGGATAAATATTTATTTCAATGCCCCCATCCTACAAAAAAAATATTGACTGGCAGTGAGGTACATTCAAAAACACTGAAGTGAGTTGAATTTATTATTATGATTATTGTTTATTATTTAATAGCTAGCTAGGTTATGGTTTTTTCAGTGTGGAAAATTGTGCGTTATTTTGCGGGTTGAATGATGACTAAATGACATAACCCACCCACCCCCCAATGTCCGTCACTAACTCCGGTAATTTTGTCAAGTGTCCGTCGCACAATATGATGCTGCCTACCTCTGGCGAAAGGGACTAAAGTGGGTAAAGTTACTTTTATGACAAAGTCTTTGTACGACCTGGGTCTAGGTTTTGACAAAAGGCAGTAAGTGAATGAGACAAACCAACTGGAGTTTGAAGGGTGGGAGGGGATGATGAGGGGAAAAGTAAATCTCCCTTACAGATTGTGTGTCCTACGATGGTTGTGAGACTGCAAGGATGTTGGTTCCATTGCTGAGAGATGCCTGAATCAGAGAGGAAAGAGAAGGTTTTAGTTAATTTACATTTGATCTGAGCTCAGAGGAGCTGAGAATGCCTAGTGTGTCTCTGTGCCTCTCGGTCTCTTTCTGTCATGATGAAAACACAGTTCTGTGCATTCAGAGTGGGGACACTGTTATAAATATGAAAGTCTGAAATCTTGTCTCTTTTCTCCTTTCCCCTGCCAGACATTCTACCATCTGCACTGGAGACAAAAAGAGGGAAACCCCTAGGAGCACACAGACAGGGTGAGATTGCAGCTGGAGATTGTCTTTAAATTATGAGAAAATTCCAGTGAAAACATCTTCATGGGATAGTAACTAAAGTTACCAACCAAATCAACAGTGACCATGACACACACAGCCCTAAACATAACCCATTAAACAGCGAGGAGATCCAGGGGCACTGGAACATGGGGGACCAGGGTGGCCAAGCCCACCCACTTTTTAACATGGGCATAGTTTGCGGGCAGGGGGCCATGTTGGAGCCCCAAACTGGAAGCCTTGGGCAGGTGTGGAGCGTCGCAGGCAGTGGCTGTGCTTCGTGGAAGGGCAGCTGATCAGCTCCCCCTTTTTAGTGCAGCTTCTTCCCGGTGCTGGCCCCTCTCAGTGGCCCCACCCCTGTTCCTCTTTCCCCTGGACCCTCCATCTGCCCTGGGTGGTGCACACCGGAGAGTGGGGACATGGGAAGGTGGAGGGTCAGGGGCTCTCCATAGTTGCCAAGGCTCCCAGCCTGGCCAGGGGCAGGGCCTCGGCGGGAAGATGAAGAGTGGGGCAGGGCCACAGAGAGGGCAGGGCCACAGGTGGTGCGACCTAGTACCCCCCTCCCAACTTCTACCAAGGTGCCGGAACACCTGGGGACATCCCAAGCTGACATCACACAAATAGTCCTGACACCAACCTTAGTGCTGAGTTCATGCCCAGGCTGCTGAACAGAAACTCTCCCTGAGCAGCACCCGAACAGAGCTCCCTGCCCTGAGGGCTGACACATCCCTCTGCTTTACCCAGTGCAGGGGGTCTCCCCATCACTCTTCTCCAACATCCTGCCTTTCCTCTGGACAGGGCTGGGCTCTCCCACTGGAGCTGCTCCCTGCTTCCTGGATTGGGGAGATGCTCTTCCTGTGATGCTGGCAGCTCCTCCCTTCTCTCTGGGCTGGGGATGGTGCTACCACACCCAATGCCTCCTCCTATTCTCTGGTATTAAGTGGCTCTTCCCCAATGCTGCACCTTCCTGTCTGTTCCCAGCCCTGGTAGTGGAAACTGCATTAGAGGAGAGAGATTCCCTCTGGGCTTCAAAACTGTACCTGCTTCCTCTGCTCCCTCCTCACTAAAGCCTTTCTTGGTGTCTCTCCTGCTGGGAATGGAGCAGAACCAACAGGGGTAGCTGGGAGCTGAAGCTTATGCAAGCAAATGGGAAACTAATGAAGTGGGTCTCCTTATAGAGACTGAGGAACTGCAGTGACATCCCTGTTTAGTCTCAGGTGCCCAGGACAGAGGCAGCTCCCTGGGATCCAGGCCTGTTCCAGCCAGGACGGGGCTGCTGGGGAGTGTGAGAAATGGTCGCAGCCTCCCCCAGGGCCGAGCTCTGCCCCTAATGCTCTGATTCTCTCTCTCTCCAGCAAATGTGACTCTGGATCCAGACACGGCTCATCCCCAACTCGTCCTGTCTGAGGATGGGAAATGTGTGAGATATGGAGACAAACGGCAGCAACTGCCCAACAACCCTGAGAGATTTGACACTGAGCGCTGTGTGCTGGGCTGTGAGGGATTCACCTCGGGGAGACATTGCTGGGAGGTGGAGGTGGGGGTTGGGCGATACTGGGCTGTGGGGGTGGACAGAGAGTCTGTGGGGAGGAAGGGAGAGATCAGCCTCAGCCCTGAGGAGGGGATCTGGGCTGTGCAGTGGTGCTGGTGGGGTCAGTTCCAGGCTCTCACCTCCCCTGTGACCCCCCTGCCCCGGCACCGGGTCCCCAGCAGGATCCGGGTTTGTCTGGACTGTGACCGGGGGCAGGTGACATTTATCGATGCTGGTGACGAGGCCCCGATCTTCACTTCCCCGCCGGGCTCCGTCCCTGGGGAGAGAATCCGGCCCTGGCTCCGGGTGGGGGGGGATCCCGGCTCAGACTGTGTCCCTGAGACACACAGCAGAGGGGGGAACTGGAAATCAGCCTCTCTAGCCTCATGGACCCCAGACTCTATGACCTTGGAGGACTCCTGTATACCCAGCCCCTGGCTCCTCATCTCTATGACCTGTGGAAGCCCCTCCCCTTCCCTTCCTGCAGCCCCAGGGATTGGGGGGTGGGAAGAACCCCTGGGGCTGCAGGAGGAGCAGAGGGGGCCTGAGGGGCAGGGGTGGGGGCTGGGCAGAGGGCAGGCAGAGGTGGGGGTGGCAGGGACCCAGCGTGAATCAATCAGGGTTTGGGGGGTTGCGGAGAAGCAGCAGCAGGGAGCGGTTTGTACAGATCATAGAATATCAGGGTTGGAAGGGACCTCAGGATGTCATCTAGTCAAACCCCCTGCTCAAAGCAGGACCAATTCCCAACTAAATCATTCCAGCCAGGGCTTTGTCAAGCCGGGCCTTAAAAACCTCCAAGGAAGGAGACTCCACCACCTCCCTAGGTAACCCATTCCAGTGCTTCACCACCTGTGGGTGGTGGGATTAGATCTCATGGGGTCTCTCAGCCAGAGCTCCTGTAGAAGGAGCCAAAGTCACTTCAGGACAACTGGTAACACTGTAATGGTCACACACACAGCGGGGGCGGGGGAGAGAGAATGGGTAAGGGGAGCAGATTGATGGAAAAACCATTATATAACCTTAAAAAAATCATCGTTGGGTCAGTCTCATGATTTTTTTTAAACTTGTGAGGGTGGCAGCACTGGGAGAGGCAGGGTGGGTTTAACGAGAGGGAATTAGAAGAAGCAAGAAGGCAAATGTGAATGAAAATAAAACAAGAATAAAGGGAGAGTCCAGGGGAAATGGTGGAAAATAGAACTGGGAAGAGTGACAGGAAAATATCCCTGGCAGGGAACCCAGGGGCAGCAAGAGAGGAAGGGATGAAATCAGGGGAAAGAATGGAGCAGCCATGGGGATGATCTGTGACAGGGAGGAGAGGAGAGTGGGAGAGACACAGGAAAATAAACAGGGATCAGAAGTGAGGGCTAGAAACATGACTAGAAAAGGACAGTATGAAAGGAAAGGGAACAGAGAGATTTATTACATGTTACTGAAAGTGAGACTGTAACTCATGAATTCCCTATATCAATTCCTGGCCATTGGTGCTATTTTAGAGCCATTAAGAAAACTGTTCTCAGTAGCTGGGGAATCTCCTTTCCATGCTGTGGTTATTAAGGCTCCTTCTCAGCTCCGTTTACTTACCACCTTTAGTTACTTACTGTAAATAAAACATTACAAACAATTCTTCTTGTTTGCTCCATTTTATGTCCCAGCTGCAGTTGTCCGGGGCAGAGCCATGGGATTTGCTTCCTGACTTGGTTGTGTCTCCCAGCCCCCACAGGGAATATCGCGCCTCTAGGAGGAGAGTTTGGAGTTTACTGTGATGTCACTATCCAGCCTGTGCTCTGTCTCTGTCCTGTACAGGGCTGGCTCCAGGTTTTCTGATGCCCCAAGTGGTGGGAAAAAAAATCCGATCGGCGGCACTTCGGTGGCAGCTCAATCGTGCCGCTCCATTCTTCGGCAGCAGTTCGACAGCGGGTCCTTCACTCCCTCTCTTCCTCTTCGGTGGCAACTCAAAGAGGAAGAGAGGGACTGAGGGACCCGCCGCCGAATTCCCGCCCAAGAACTGGACGTGCCACACCAATAGCGGACGGAGTGCCGCCCCTTGGTATTGGCCGCCCCAAACACCTGCTTCCTTACCTGGTGCCTGGAGCCGGCCCTGGTCCTGTACACACCCATGTCAATCAGGAATTGCTCAGCTGTGCTCTGCGGAGAGGGGACTGGTTACACAGGGTGCAGTCCATGAAGGGACTTAGGTGTTGCAATGCTGAGGGTCACAAGGCCTATTTTTAGGCAACCAGAAAATCATATTCTGCAATGCTGAGTTAGGGGCCTAAACTCCCTAGACATGCCTGGGCAACACAGGCACCTTACAGTGTGATTCACAAAAGCCAGCTCACTAGGCGGGGAGCCATGTAAGCTAGCCAATAGAAGATGCTGACAAGGGGGGAAGGGGGATGGGGCTGCCCCACCCAATGCCACCTCCTCCTCCAGGTGCCTAGGGCGTTTCTTGCTGGAATGAGGTAGGCACCTGCCTTGCTCCACACAAAATGTGAGTGTGGGGGTGGGGAGAAGGTGGAGGTGGTTCATGTGATATCACCTGTCTTGTAACTTTTACCCCCATGGTTAGAGCACTCAGCTAGCATGTGGGAGACCCAGGTTTGACTCCACTGTCTAGAGTAGTTCACGAATGTGAGTACCAAGCTCAGGGCAAACAGTTACGAACCAGGGTACAAACCCCACACTAGGTATCAAATGTGAACCTCTCAAGCACAGTAACAGCCTGAACATGAAGTTACAGACAGTCCCCTTGGATACTCTGGTCTATCTTGCTGCTTTTCTGCCTCCTACCTGCTGCATCTCCCTGTGCTGGAGCTGCCACATTCCCAGCAGCAGAGTCGGGGCAGCTCCTGGCCACAGGTGTCTCTGGTTAAAGCCACCAGCTGCTCTATCTTGGCCAGAGAGAATGGTGGAAGACGTGAAACAGGAGACAACCTCTCCCCAGCCCAGGATGAACCATTAATAGAAACCTACCCACCCCAAAGCAAAGGCAGCAGGAGGTTGCAGCCCTGGAGGGAGAGACTCTTATCTAGTCTAAATAATAAGATGAGTGAACTAGAGTGCCTCGTGATAAAGGAGGATATTGATATAATAGGCATCACAGAAACCTGGTGGACTGAGGACAATCAATGGGACACAATCATTCCGGTGTACAAAATATATCGGAAGGACAGAACAGGTTGTGCAGGAGGGGAGTGTCACTATATGTGAAAGAAAATGTAGAATCAAATGAAGTAAAAATCTTAAGTGAATCCACATGTTCTATAGAATCTCTATGGATAGTAATTTCATGCTCTAATAAGAATATAACATTAGGGATCTATTATCGACCACCCAATCAGGACAGTGATAGTGATGATGAAATGCTAAGGGAAATTAGAGAGGCTATCAAAATTAAGAACTCAATAATAGTGGGGGATTTCAATTATCCCCATATTGACTGGGAACATGTCACCTCAGGACGAAACGCAGAGACAAAATTTCTCGATACTTTAAATGACTGCTTCTTGGAGCAGCTGGTACGGGAACCCACAAGGGGAGAGGCAACTCTAGATTTAGTCCTGAGTTGGGCGTAGGAGCTGATCCAAGAGGTAACTATAACAGGACCGCTTGGAAATAGTGATCATAATATAACAACATTTAACATTCCTGTGGTGGGAAGAACATCTCAACAGCCCAACACTGTGGCATTTATTTTCAAAAAGGGGAACTATGCAAAAATGAGGGGTTTAGTTAAACAGAAATTAAAAGGTACAGTGACTAAAGTGAAATCCCTGCAAGCTGCATGGGTGCTTTTTAAAGACACCATAATAGAGGCCCAACTTCAATGTATACGCCAAATTAAGAAACACAGTAAAAGAACTAAAAAAGAGCCACTGTGGCTTGACAACCATGTAAAAAAAGCAATGAGAGATAAAAAGACTTCCTTTAAAAAGTGGAAGCCAAATCCTAGTGAGGTAAATAGAAAGGAGTATAAACACTGCCAAATTAAGTGTAAAAATGTAATAAGAAAAGCCAAAGAGGAGTTTGAAGAACGGCTAGCCAAAAACTCAAAAGGTAATAACAAAATGTTTTTTAAGTACATCAGAAGCAGGAAGCCTGCTAAGCAACCAGTGGGGCCCCTCGGTGATCGAGATACAAAAGGAGCACTTAAAGACGATAAAGTCATTGTGGAGAAACTAAATGGATTCTTTGCTTCAGTCTTCATGGCTGAGGATGTTAGGGAGATTCCCAAACCTGAGCCTTTGTAGGTGACAAATCATAGGAACTGTCACAGATTGAAGTGTCACTAGAGGAGGGTTTGGAATTAATGGATAAACTTAACAGTAACAAGTCACCGGGACCAGATGGCATTCATCCAAGAGTTATGAAAGAACTCAAATGTGAAGTTGCGGAACTATTAACTAGGGTTTGTAACCTGTCCTTTAAATCGGCTTCTGTACCCAATGACTGGAAGATAGCTAATGTAACGCCAATATTTAAAAAGGGCTCTAGAGGTAATCCCGGCAATTACAGACAGGTAAGTCTAACGTCGGTACCGGGCAAATTAGTTGAAACAATAGTAAAAAATAAAATTGTCAGACACATAGAAAAACATAAATTGTTGGGCAAAAGTCAACATGGTTTCTGTAAAGGGAAATCATGTCTTACTAATCTATTAGAGTTCTTTGAAGGGGTCAACAAACATGTGGACAAGGGGGATCCAATGCACACAGTGTACTTAGATTTCCAGAAAACCTTTGACAAGGTCCCTCACCGAAGGCTCTTACGTAAATTAAGTTGTCATGGGATAAGAGGGAAGGTCCTTTCATGGATTGAGAACTGGTTAAAAGACAGGGAACAAAGGGTAGGAATAAATGGCAAATTCTCAGAATGGAGAGGGGTAACTAGTGGTGTTCCCCAAGGGTCAGTCCTAGGACCAATCCTATTCAACTTATTCATAAATGATCTGGAGAAAGGGGTAAATAGTGAGGTGGCAAAGTTTGCAGATAATACTAAATTGCTCAAGATAGTTAAGACCAAAGCAGACTGTGAAGAACTTCAAAAAGATCTCACAAAACTAAGTGATTGGGCAACAAAATGGCAAATGAAATTTAATGTGGATAAATGTAAAGTAATGCACATTGGAAAAAATAACCCCAACTATACATACAATATGATGGGGACTAATTTAGCTACAACCAATCAGGAAAAAGATCTTGGAGTCATCGTGGATAGTTCTCTGAAGATGTCCACACAATGTGCAGAGGCGGTCAAAAAAGCAAACAGGATGTTAGGAATCATTATAAAGGGGATAGAGAATAAGAAGAAGAATATATTATTGCCCTTATATAAATCGATGGTACGCCCACATCTTGAATGCTGCATACAGATGTGGTCTCCTCATCTCAAAAAAGATATACTGGCACTAGAAAAGGTTCAGAGAAGGGCAACCAAAATGATTAGAGGTTTGGAATGGGTCCCATATGAGGAGAGATTAAAGAGGCTAGGACTTTTCAGCTTGAAAAAGAGGAGACTAAGGGGGGATATGATAGAGGTATATAAAATCATGAGTGATGTGGAGAAAGTAGATAAGGAAAAGTTATTTACTTATTCCCATAATACAAGAACTAGGGGTCACCAAATGAAATTAATAGGCAGCAGGTTTAAAACAAATACAAGGAAGTTCTTCACACAGCGCACAGTCAACTTGTGGAACTCCTTATCTCAGGAGGTTGTGAAGGCTAGGACTATAAGAGCGTTTAAAAGAAAACTGGATAAATTCATGGAGGTTAAATCCATTAATGGCTATTAGCCAGGATGGGTAAGGAATGGTGTCCCTAGACTCTGTTTGTCAGAGGGTGGAGATGGATGGCAGGAGAGAGATCACTTGATCATTGCCTGTTAGGTTCACTCCCTCTGGGGCACCTGGCATTGGCCACTGTCGGTAGACTGTCTAGATGGACTGGTCTAGATGGACCTTTGGTCTGACCCAGTAAGGCTGTTCTTATGTTCTTATCCAGACACAGGGAGAAGCATCCAGGAAAGAGCCCCCCTCAGCCCAATTCAAAGGGATGTGGCAGCCCTGAGGGGGAGACCTCTCCATTCACGTCTCCAGAACCCACCTGGTCAGAGCTAAGGGTGTTTGGATGCTGGTCACTGAGAAGGTTTCTCTTTACTGTGTGTGTGTGTGTGTGTGTGTGTGTGTGTATATATATACACACACACACACACACATATATATATATATCCCAGACCTGGTTAGGTGCCACCGGACTGCAGTAAGGTGAACCCAAGCATCTGAGCCCCAGAATCCCCAGATAATTCAAGCCTCTGGCACTGGAACAGAGCCCACCCCCGGCTCCAGTCTTGGGGTCCCTGGGCACATTCTTTGGGGACTCTCCCCCTATCTGAGGTGTGAAACCCGCTGCCTAACCCCCGGTGTAGAGCTGACCCTCCAGACTCCTACATGCTTAAACACACCATCTCCCAGAATTCCACGCCAAGGTGAGAGCCTTCTGGTTTCAGCAGAATTCCCTCCAGAGGCACACAGTAGTTGTAATGCATTTGGCTATGTCTACACTAGACAGCAAAGCACTGCCTGTGTGGTCACCCACGAGCGCTGGGAAGAGACATCTCCCAGGACTCCTGGTAAACCAGATCGATGCTCAGAGCCTGTCTACACTAGTGCTTTACAGTGCTCAAACTTGCTATGCTCGGGGTGTGTGCATAGGCGTGCGCAGGGGGTGTGCCGGGTGTGGCCAGGCACACTCTAATGCAGGAGTGGGCAAACTATGGCCTGGATCCGGCCCCTCAGGCTTTGGATCTGGCCCGAAGGACTTGCCCCCCGTGGTGCCGCAGGCCCCGCACCACTCTCAGAAGTGGCTGGCACCATGTCGCCCCCCCCCCCAGGGGCTGCACAGGGATGTGGTGAGCGGCACGGAGTGGGGCCAGGGCACGCAGCCAGGGAGAGCGCCGATGCCACCCCGAGCCGCTTTAGGTAAGCGGCGCCGGGCCGGAGCCCGAACCCCTCCTGCACCCCGCCCCCCATCTCTCTGCCCTGAGCCCCCTGCCTGCACTTTGCACCCCTCCTGCCCCCCAACCCCCTTCCCTGCGCTCCCTCATACACTCCACACCCCTCCTCTGCGCCAATCCATTGCCCTGAGCCTGTTCCTGCACATCGCACCCCCTCCCATACCCCGCACTCCCTCCCGCACCCCCCGTGCCCCAGCCCTGCATACAATTTCCCCACTCCGATGTGGCCCTCAGCCCAAAAAGTTTGCCCACCCCCTGCCCTAATGTTTCAAAAAAAAAAAAAGTGGCTTTGCGTTTTAATGTAATTGCATGATATGCTCTTTTAGTTTTAAAGTATGGATTGTTGTATTATGCAATAAGCGCCGAATTGCGTAATATAGATGTTGTAGAAATGTATAGAAAGCCTGCGTTCGCTCGCAGCCAGGGCCAGCTCCAGGCACCGGCTCAGCAAGCCGGTGCTTGGGGCGGCCAACGGAGAGGGGCGGCATGTCCGGCTCTTCGGCGGCCATTCGGTGGTGGGTCCCTCATTCCCTCTGGGAGCGAACAACCAGCCGCCGAATTGCTGCCAAAGACTGAAGCGGCAGCGGTAGAGCCGGCGCAGATCACGATCGCGGCCTTTTTTTTTTTTTTTTTTGCTGCTTGTGGTGGCAAAAACCCTGGAGCCAGCCCTGCTCGCATCATGCGTCCCCACTACTGCGGCGCCGCATTAACATTGGTCCTCCCCTCCCCCTCCGACTACTATTCTAGAAAATTCTTTGACCTATATAAGCGGCCGTGTCAGGAGTGCCCAGCGTAGTGTCTACAGTGTTTGTAATCTTTGTCGCGTGTACTCTACTGAAATAGCATAACAAGCCTATGGCTTTACGTTTTAATTCAATCGTATGATACCCCCTTTTAATTTTAAAATATGGATCGGTTCGTTGTTAAGATAAGAAAAGGAGCAGACAAACTGAATTATAATGAATGTGCCGATAGTAGTGCAAATACCTCAGACTCCTCGGTTAAGAACTTACATGAAGATAATGCCGCCACCAGTTTTGGTGCGTGCAATAAACTGAGTAATGACCAACAGAAATGGACTTTGTCTCTTAGTTCAGGTCAGTGTAGTTCCTATTCAAAGCCATTAAACATTCCATCTGATGACCTGGTCTGTGATATTCCAAAAAATAGATTAGAACGCCGGTCTCGATTATCTAGAGGTCCTTATCAGCCTAGATTGAGCATGTTTCCAAGAAGTAAAATAGGGAATAAACAAAAAAGTTTTCAGTCCGATTGCTATGAAAAGTACAGGTGGTTAGAATATAGCCCATCAAAGGACGCAGCATTTTGCTTTTACTGCCATTTCTTCTCCTCTAATGATGCAGCAAACAAAGGTCACACTGATCCAGCATTTATTGATAAGGGATTCAGAAACTGGCATAGGGCTAACGAATGTTTTAAAAACCACCAACTGTCAAAATCTCATGTGTTGAACTGTTCTTCATGGTCATGTTTTAATGAAGGGAAACCTATTGATGTATTGTTGGATGAGGGCAAGCAGGCTTATCTGTCTAAACAAGAAGAAGAACGGTGCCATAACCGAAGTGTAATGGAGCGACTGATTGACATTGTTCTGTGTTTGGCGAAAGGTGGGAGACCATTCAGGGGTCACAATGAAAAAGCTGACAGTTTTGAGAAAGGTTTATTTCTAAATCTTGTCAATATGCTCCAAAACCATGATCCCGTAATGGCAAAGCATGTGCAACAATCTCCTCGAAACGCTACCTATCTGAGTAATCGCATCCAAAATTATTTAATTGTGGCCTTGCACAATGTTGTGCAACAAAAGATTGTGTCTTCACTAAATGGAAAAATGATCTCAATAATTGCCGATGACACTACTGACTGTGGACACCATGAACAGATGTCCATTGTGGTGCGGTATTTTGACAATGAAAAACATAGTCCAGTTGAACATTTTGTGTCTGTTCAGAGACTAACAACAGTTGATGCTCAGTCTATTTTTGACCAGTTAAATGATGCCCTTGGCATTCTTAAAATTGACTGGTCACCAATGATGTCTATTTGTTTTCATGGCGCATCTACTATGTCTGGATGTACTGCGGGAGTTCAAATGAAATGTAAAGAAAGAAACAGTGAAATACTCTATGTACACTGCTATGCGCATTGTTTGAACTTTGTCCTAGTAGATGCATGCACTTCAAGTAAACAAAACAGAACTGTCTTTGATTTTTTTGGTGTTATTCAGACTCTTTATGCCTTCATGGAAGGGAGTCCTGTGTGACATGCAGCAATGGAGAAGATTTCACAAGAAGTAGGATCCCAGTTGAAGACTTTGAAGTCACTATCAAACACAAGATGGACATGCAGAGCAGAAGCAGTGTCTGCTGTAAAACAAAACTACTCCATCATTTTACAAGCTTTACAAGAGATTATCGAAACAACTCGCCTTGCTGACGCTAAAATAAAAGCCAGAGGCCTTAGCCATGAACTAAATTCATTCAGGTTCATCTTTGCCCTTCACATGCTGCCCCTATTCTCCAGATGGTGGTAAAAGTGAGTAAGGCTCTTCAAGCTCCAGATCTCAACTTACTGCAATGACGGGGTGAAAAGCTTGCGTAACTCTTTGGCTGCAATGAGAAGTGGCCCAGAATATTTTCAATCTATTTTGAATGACAGTGTGAAAATGTGTGTAGAGACTGATATCTCGATTCCCCCAGTTAAGAAGAGAAAAACGTCCACTCGTATTGATGACGCGTTTGAGTTCCAGCATCACTTTGATACAAAAGAGGAGCAGGAGAGAATAACTTCATTTTACCCACTCCTAGACTCAGTGATGACTGGCATTGACCAGCGATTTGAGCAGGAGACTTGTAAAATTGTGACTGCAATGGGAAAACTGCTGAGCTTAGACATTGGCAGGGATGATATGAGAATCATTGCCAACAAATTTAAAGTGTCCTTGGATGAGTTGGAAGCTGAAGTTGGATTGCTTCGGGGTTATGACGGATCTGTTCCTAAAGGTAGCACTACGAACACCACCAGAGAGTGACTTCATTGGCTAAAGGAATCAGATCGGACTTCCATGTTCCAGGCCTTTTACAAATCTATTCAATGCTTTGCAGTCTTACCTGTTACAAGCTGTTCATGTGAAAGAGCCTTTTCGAAACTAGCACATGTAAAAAATAAACTAAGAAGTACAATGTCCCAACAGCACCTCGACTCACTCGTGATTTTGTACATTGAACAAGAATTGGCTTCGTCAGTTAATTACAATGATGTGATTGAGGAATTTAAGTCCATAACACCTAGTGAGCGACGTCTCATTCTCTAGGACAGGAAGATGAAGAAACCTTAATCTGTTTTGGTCAATTTGCGTTAGCTCATTATCTGGTTAAAGATAAAGATCATGAAAATTGACTGTATCTTTGTATACACCTGGTTGTCACTACAGCAAAAATTTGGTATTTTGTGTCTCATTTTTTAAGTAAAGTTTAGTTGTTAATTTAAAAAAAATTAAGTTTAGTTAAGTTTTAGTTTATTTAGTTTGTTTGATGAATAAAAATAATGTCCTTTATGATTGAGTATTCAATAAATGTTCACCTTAAAAAAATTAATAAATAAAATTCCTTGGGTGCACACCCTAATGACATGTGCTGTACATGCCTATGGGTGTGTGTGTGTGATTTTTCACACCCCTGAGCCAGCAAGTTACTGTGCTGTGAATTGCCAGTGTAGACAAGCCATTTCACACACAGAGAGACTCTTTGCACAAGTCCAACACACTATTGCTCTTTCATTTAGCCATTTGCTGTCTGGGCTTAAATCCCCTCCCCATATCGATAGAGCATCTAAGGCCTTGGCTACACTTGCAAGTTACAGCGCTGTAAAGCCTCCCCCAGCACTGTAACTCACTCCCCGTCCACACTGGCAGGGCACTTACAGTGCTGTATCTCCCTGGGTACACTGCTGCAGGTACTCCACATCTCCGAGAGGAATAACAGCTGCAGCGCAGTGACTAGGACTCATGGGTGTGAGTGTAAACGCTTGCAGCGCTGTACTAATCACCTTGTCAAGTGGCCAATCCTCTCCAGTGTTGTGACCAGCTGCAGGAATGCGGAAGTGACGGTTTCAAAGCTCCTACCACACAGAAAAACAAACAGCTTGCAGCTTGCAGCTTGCTTTGAGTGAGTGAATGAAGGAGCAGGGGGCCGGGAGTTCGGAACTTGCAAAATAGAGAGCTGACATGCAGGGCCGTAGCAACAAAGAACGTGGCCCCCTCCAAACGGTGGCCCCCTTCGAACATATGTCCGGGTGGGGCCCCTTATAATACAGAAACTGGAATGCGGTATTTATTTTGCCACTTTTAGGGGCCCCCTTCCTTGGGGGGCCCCCTCCGGTCGGAGGGTACGGAGGGCGCTCGCTATGCCTCTGCTGACATGCTCCAAAAAGCACTCTCTCTCCCCCCACACTCTCTGTCACAATCCACCACCACCCCCCGTTTTGAAAAGCACATTGCAGCCACATGAATGCTGGGATAGCTGCCCATAATGCACCACTCCCAACACAGCTGCAAATGTTACAAGTGTGGTCACACCACTGCGCTGGCAGCTGTCAGTGTGGACAGACTGCAGCGCTTTTCCCTACTCAGCTGTACAAAGACAGGTTTACCTCACAGCGCTGTTCAGCTGCAAGTGTAGCCAAGGCCTAAGAAGATAACGGCAAATCCAGAAACCAGGACATTGACATCTAGCAACTAACAACTCAGAGGGCTTTCCCCACTTCTAATAGGGAAGCTGAGCACTATTCCCCAGCTCAGTAAAGAACTGGAGAGGTGGGAGGTGGGGGATAAGAACTGGCTGCTGGAACGAGTCGGGCTCTGACCTCCCGATGCTCCTTGTGCACAGAGCAGAACTGTCCCTTGCTCCCCTTGGCTGCCCTGCCCCGACCTGTGGCTGCCAAGCTTGTGATCGCACGGCCCAAGCTCTGAGCCCAGCTGTGCGAACCCAGTGTCCAGCCCAGGTGCTGGGGGCAGGCGGGTGCTGCTGACAGGGTGGACTCACTCCCGCAAGCTCCGGAAGCCGAGGCCATGAGAATGAAATGAAACCCCCCAGCACCGCACAGGCCACCAGACGTGGGGAGGTGGCAGGGGGCGTGTCTGACACACAGGTCTGTGGCACCCAGCTCCCTGCCACTGCCGCATGGTCCTAGCACTCTCGGGAGCACTCCTGCTCCAGCCAGGGTCACTGGGCCTGATCCTGCGGGGAGGGGAGACTGCTAAGCACCCTGGGCTCCCTCCAGCTGACACTGCTGGGCCCGACCTTGGAAGGGCTGAGCACCCTCTGGTCCAGTTGACGCAGCTGGGCCTGAACCTGTGGGGGAAGGGGCTGAGACCCCTCTGCTCCCGCTGAAGCGACTGGGCTTGATCGTGGGGGTGGGGAACAAGCACCTCTGGCACCATGGCAGCTAGGTTCCATGGGCAGGGGCCAGCTCCAGAGGTGATCATTAGCTGACACTGGGCTTCTTCGGGGCAGAGCTAAGAGTGCATCATGGGTGCAGCTCAGAGCTGTGCTCCTTTTTTTTGGAGCCTAAGACCATGGCTACACTCGGGACTTCACAGCGCTACAGCGGCAGCACTGTGAAGCACGAGTGTAGTCGCACCGCCAGCACTGGGAGAGAGCTCTCGCAGCGCTGTATGTACTCCACCTCTCCGAGGGGAGTAGCTTGCAGCGCTGCAGGCTTTGATTACCCTGGCGCTTTACAACGCTGTACTCGCTGCACTCGGGGGGTGTTTTTTCACACCCCTGAGCGCAGCAAGTTGCAGCGCTGTACAGCGCCAGTGTAGCCAAGGCCTAAGTGTTTGCAGTAGCAGTCCCCTAAGTGCCTGTTTCTGCCTCTAGTCATGTGCGCTGCTGCCACCCACTAGGAACCCACATGCCTATCTCCTGCCCAATCCAAATGCAAGACCTGGTAGTAATGGGAGACTTTAGCTACCCAGATACCTGTTGGAAAAGCAATACGGCAAAACACAAAAGGTTCCAGTAAGTTTTTGAAATGTATCAGGGACAACCTTTTGTTTCAGAAGGTGGAGGAAGTAACTGGGGAAAAGCCATTTTAGACGTGATTCTGACTAATGGGGTGGAAGGAATTGTTTGTAAATCTGAAGGTTGAAGCCAATTTGGGTGAAAGTGACCAGGAAATGATAGATTTCATGATTCTAGGGAAAGGAAGGAGTGAGAGTAGCAGAATAAGGAAGATGGACTTCGAAGGCAGACGTCAACAAAGTCAGAGAACTGGCAGCTAAGGTCCCATGGGAAGAAAATCTACAGGAAAAAGGAGTTCAGGAGAGCTGGCAGTTTGTCAAAGAGACATTAATAAAGGCACAACAGCAAGCTATCCTGATGCCAAGGAAAGAGAGGAAGAACAGTAAGAGGCCAATATGGCTCCATCAGGAGCTTTTTAATGACCTGAAATCCAAAAGTGAATCCTACAAAAAGTGGAAACATGGACAAGTTTCTAAGAACGAGTACAGGAGACTAGCAGAAGCACATAGGGACCAAATGAGAACGGCTAAGTCAGAAAATTAGCTAGGCACAAAAAAGGCAGTAAGAAGAGAGTCTATAAATATGCTACGAGCAAGAGAAAGATGAAGGAAAGTTCAGGCCCTCTACTTAGCGAAGAAGGAGAGCTGAGCTAATAACTGACAACCTCAAGATGGCTGGGTCAGGAATCAGGGCCTGCAGCAGAGCCAGTCTCTGGGAACCTCATGTGTGCAGCTGGCCTGTACTAGGCTGTGTGATTGGCTACAGCACCTGATTGGTCAGCAGAGCAGCTCTTGAACCCAACAGCAAGCTGCTGCTCAGACCATTGCTCAGAGCTGTGCTAAGGCCTGTACCTGCCTTGTTCCCGTGCTCTGTCGCCTGTCCTGGCCCCGGCCTTGTCCCTGATTTGCCTCATTCTGGTTAACCCAATTCTGACCCTTGACTCAGATTCCTGACTTCTGACATTAGCTTTGACCCCTGGCTCTGGCATCAAGCCTCTGACTCCTGCTCTGACCACTAGGCATGATCACCCATGTCCCAGTCACTGACACTCAGGTGTTTAATGCCTATTTTGCTTCAGTCTTCACTAAAAAGGTTCATTGTGACCAGATACTCAACACAATTAATATTAACAGCAAGGGGGGAGGTACACCAGCCAAACTAGAGAAAGAACAGGTTAAAGAATAGTTAGATACGGTAGGTGTATTCAAGTTGGTGGTGCCTGATGAAATTCACTGAGGGCACTTAAGGAACTGGCTGAAACAATCTCAGAACTGTTAATGATTATCTCTGAGAACTCATGGAGGAGGGATGAGGACCCAGGAGTGGAGAAGGGCAAACATTGAACCTATCTTAAAAAAGTGGAACAAAGAAGACCCAGGGAATTATAGACCAGCCAGCCTAACTTCAGTTGCTGGAACATATCTTTCGAGCACTCTCCTATGAAGTGTGGGAGACCCCAGTTCAAGTCCTTTCTCTCCCTCAGAGGGAGGGGAAGTGAGTCTGGGTCCCTTCACATTGCAGGTGAGTGCTCTAATCCTTGGGCTGAAAGTGAGGAGAGGCAGGCACCCCTCCTCTGGCCAGATTCTGAATGGGACCTGAACTGATGGTCTGCCTCTGAGCAGACCTGCTGAATTGGGCCCAGAAGGTAAGATAAGCAGAGGGGCACCTATTTCCCCCGGGTTCTTGGTTCGTGCTAGGGATTGGGCAGGAGATGGGCATGAGGGTACCTAGTGGGTGGCAGCAGTGCCTTAAAATGGTTTAAGATAAAAGGGGAAAAAATAGAGGCTATGTCATGAGAGGGGTCTACTCTAGACCACCACATCAGGAGGAGGAGGTAGGTGAGGCATTTCTAGAACAAATAACAGAAATATCCAGATTGAGGGAGCCCCACATCAGGGCCCAGCAGTTCCAGCCCTCACCAGAGGGGAGGAGACCCACATTCCAATTCCTGCCCCATATCACACAGGGAGATTGAACCTGGGGCTCCCAGCTGAGGGCCCAGCCACTGGGCTAAAGGCTAGAAGGGAAGCAGTGGCACCTTTTTCTGTTAATTGAAACTATTCCGCAACCTCGACATGGATTCAGGAATAATTTAAATCAACCTGAAATATAATTTTTGGGCAAATAAACTATTTCTCCAAAACATTTTGCCCAGCTCCACTTCAAACCTGTTTGAGCATCTTAGGAGCCCAAATCCCAGTGATTTGCAGTGAGTGACTGTAAAATGCCCAGAAATGCACACGTGGAGGGGCCTGGGCTCCCTGGCCCAGCTCTGGATTTCAGCTTGGCCTGGGGGCAGGGTCTCAGGGGGAGGGGAGGGGAGGGGCCAGGGCCTTGTGGCCCTCCACTTTTAGGAAGAGTCTGTCACCCCGCTCATCATGTGTCTCCAGCTAATGACTGTGGCAGCCACCTCCCTCACTCTCATTAACCAGCCCTGGGTCAGAGATGGGAACTTTCACACCAAGGCTCTGGAGACACTTTGTATGTCTCTACACAGCCCACAGCAGCGAGTCTCAGAACCAGGTCCACAGGGGCTCTCAATCTGGCACTGAAAATAGCCGTGTAGATGTCCGGGCTCAGGCTGGAGCTCGGGCACTGGAGCCTGGGGAGCGGGGGGGATTCCCAGACACAATGTCTACACAGCTGTTTCTAATGCTATAGCGCAATCCCCATGAGCCCATGTCTGGTGCCCTGGCTCTGAGACTCACTGCTGTGGCCTGTGTAGACGAAACTTTCATGCTTAAAACATGAGACTTTTCACAAAGCCAGAAACTCGATTTTCTCCCCGCGCCCAGCCAGATTGGCCATAAATGTTCAGGGTAGAGCTGCCAATTAATTGCAGTTAATGCCTGCAATTAACTGAAAACAAAATTAATGCATTAATTT
>NC_048311.1:38117847-38153176 GCF_013100865.1 Trachemys scripta elegans
CATCCAGAACTTGTCCTGTCTGAGGATCGGAAAAGTGTGAGATGGGCAGACACACAGCAGGATCTGCCCAACAACAATCCTGAGAGATTTGACACTGAGCACTGTGTGCTGGGCTGTGAGGGGTTCACCTCAGGGAGACATTACTGGGAGGTGGAGGTGGGAGTTGGGCTACTCTGGGCTGTGGGGGTGGCCAGAGAGTCTGTGGGGAGGAAGGGAGGGATCAGCCTTAGCCCTGAGGAGGGAATCTGGGCTGTGGATCAGAGGCAGGGCCAGTACCAGGCTCTCACCTGCCCTGCGACCCCCCTGCTCCTGAGCCGGGCCCCCAGCAGGATCCGGGTTTGTCTGGACTGTGAACGGGGGCAGGTGACATTTATCAATGCTGCTGACGAGGCCCCGATCTTCACTTTCCCACCAGGCTCTGTCCCTGGGGAGAGAATCCGCCCTTGGCTCTGGCTGGGGATGGAAAGCCAGCTCAAACTGTGTCCCTGAGGGACGGGGGGTATATCCCACTGGGGACCCTGAAATCAGCCTCTCTAGTCTCACACAGCCCAATCTCTATGATCTTGGCATCATCCAGTCCACCCAGTCCTATGGCCTCTTAATTCAATGTCCCCTGGAAACTCCCCCCCCTCCCTCCCTGCAGCACAGAGATTTATAAAATGTCACTGAAGGTGAGACTGTCACTCATTCATTTCATATGTTACTTCCTTGACTTTGTTGCCATTTCAGTGTCATTAAAAAAAACTGTTCCCAAAACCTGTGGGTCTGTTTTCCATTGGGGTGGGTATTGAAGCTGTTTCTTGGCTCCTTTTCGCTCTGACGGGTGTTCATGGTAAATAAAGCATGAAAGACAATTCTGATTTGTCCCTTTATAGTTTTCCAGCTGCAATTGTTGGGGGCAGAGTCGTGGGATTTGCTTCCCTACCTGGTTGTGTCCCCCCCAGCACCAGCAGCCAATATACTGGCATGTCCCTCTCATGAGAGCTGGGGGTTTGCTCTGATATGCTGTTATCCAGCCTGTGCTCTGTCCCTCATGCTGTCTACAGCCATGTCAATCAGGAATTCCTCAGCTGGGCTCTGTGGAGAGGGGGCTGAACACATGGTGCTGACTCTCCTCTTTGTTTCCAGAGGCGTTGAATTTATTCAGAGGTGGCTAAAGAGATATGAACTGTGCTGTTCACATTTCTTCTGCCCATCAGCAATTGCTGTGGTGTCCAGGGCAGTGTTCATGGGACAGGACCTGCTCCAAGAGACAGTCTCCAGGGGTTTGTCTACACTAGGGTGCAGGTTTCTCTCTCTCATTGTACAGTCCGTGTGTAGACAAGGCAAGTGGTTGTTTCACCTCAGGGTCACTGGTCAAGAAAAATTCTGTGGGTTGGGGGATGTTTGGGAGGGTTATCGATAGCCTTGGTTAGCTAAACTGAGGTGAAAGCATCACTTGCCTCACCTACACTAGGACTGTATAATGACATCACGGTCTTGTGTTTGCCTGACTTAGGTGCCTAGTCTCCCTATACAATGAATGGAGACAGACAGGGGCCTTAAAATGCCATCCACAAAGCCGGCATGCTAGGTGCGGAGCCATCTAAACTAGCTAATGGGAGATGCTAACAACAGGGGTGTTTCCTAAGCTTTGCCCCTCTCTTGAAGATAAGTGCCTAAGTCTGCATTGCTGTGGGGCACCTACCTCTGCTTAACAATCCACGAATGGGAACCCATCTCCTGAGGCATTTCTTCTAGGAATGAGTTAGGCCCCTGCTGAACTGCACACAACATGTGGGTGGAGGGAGAGGTGGGGGTTCTTTTGGTGCTGCTAGGCCAGTGGGTCTCAAACTTTTGTACTGGTGACCCCTTTCACATACCAAGCCTCTGAGTGCAACCCCTCCTTATACATTAAAAATACTTTTTTATATATTTAATGCCATTATAAATGCTGGAGGCCAAGTGGGGTTTGGGGTGGAGGCTGACAGCTTGCGACCCCCCTTGTAATAACCTTGCGACCCCCTGAGGGGTCCCAACCCCCCTTTGAGAACCCCTGTGCTAGGCACTTCATAACTTTAAGCCAGTGATAGCACACTTGCCTGGGATGTGGGGGACCCAGGTTCAATGCCCCCTGCCTTTGCTACAGGGGGAGAAAGGACTTGAACTGGGGTTACTCCATTTTTAGGTGGGTGCTGCAACCACTGAGCTATGGTACAGTCTGAGGGTGGGATTCTTCAGTCTCCCCTATTGCAGTTGGTTCACTGTGAGTAGATAATGGAGTGACTGGAGCTGAGGAACTCTGTTCCCATCACTCTGTCATTATTTATCCCCAGTGGAACACCTTTAACAGGAGAGGCTGAAGGATCCAAACATCAGACTACCTGGAGCTCAGTGTTTGTGACACTCTGTACCTCAGAGTAGCACCCTGGAAACCCATATTCACCACTGTTGTATAATTATGTTATGTTTTGTACAATGCAGGCCTTGTGGGGTATCATTTTAAAAGTCTTGATCTGCTGAACATTAATATCCTGTTGGATTGTATAGGCTATCATTGTATGGGAAGTTATGAAGTATTGCTCTATGTGTTACTGAAATATGTTGTGAGGTTCGGAACACCCACAACCAGCCTTTCATTTACAACAATGGAGTAGCCAGACAGCAGTTAATGGCTCTCCAAAACCCATCAAGGAAAAAATCCACTATCCAGAGAATATATACGATGGAGACTGACTGACCCCCACATCACAACATAGATCTTTCCAGAAAGCAGGAAGAAACTATAAAAGAGGAAGTGACATCATCACTTGGCTTTTCTCCTCCCCGCCCCCCAACTCAACACCTGGTGGAAGGTCTGAAGGGCAAAGACTTTGAATGGGAGAAGGGGGTCCCGGGCTGGAAGGCAATTCCAGCCTGTGTAGTGAGGATCTGTAGCCTGCTTGTACCATCTGTCAGGGTGGGACACTGCTTGACTGAAATCCTTTTTAGGTTGTAGAACTCAGACTGCAAATTTAGTTTTATTTCTTGAGACACCAACTTTGATCTCTACACTTGCTACTTATAATCCTTTAAAAATAATCTTTCTGTAGCTAATAAATCTCTTTTATATTTTACCTAAAACAGTGTGTTTTGGTTGAAGTGCTTAGGAAATCTCAGGTCAGTTTACAAAGGCTGGTGCGTGTCCTCTCCACATCGAGGCGGGGCGGACTGGGTGAAATGAACTGACACTGTCCAGGCTTCTCTGCAAGACGGTAAAGTTCTGGGGTGCAAGGGTGAGGAGTTGGGGGGAATCGGCTGGAATCTTTCTATTGTTGGTTCATGAGTGGCTAGCAAAAGCATTCATGTAACTCAGTGGGGTGGGTCCCTGCCTGTGGATGGCTGAGTAAGTGCAGCACCTGCCAGAGGTTTGTAGCTTTTCATCAGCATCACAGTGTGAGGGCAGCTCAGGTTAGTGGGACAGAGGGCTCAGCAGTCCCACAGTCTGGGGACCCCATCACAGTGATTAACACGCCCATCTGAGCGGTGGGAGACACAGAGTTCAAATACTTCCTGGTAGAGACAGGGGACTGAACTTGGGTTCTCCACATTCCAGCTCAGTGCTTTAACCACTGGGCTAGAAGTTATAAGGTGGGCACCACCACCTCTTCCATTGGACAGCTGTTTGAATGGGACCCAATCTGGCAGGCATGCTGGGAGGATCAGGCCCCACATGCAAGATCAGCAGCTGAATGCTGATCTTCCCCCAATCCATAACTCACTTTGGGACTTAGGTGGGAGATAGGCACCTCACACTCCTAGAATGGGGCAGGAGTCCAGAGGCAGAAACAGGTGTAAGGGAACTTGTACCCTGAAAACAAGACGTGCATCTCCCCCTTTTTGAACCCCAGTGCCTGCACCCTGTCCCCGATTTCACCCATCTGCCCCACTCCTTCCCCTCCCTTGTGCCCCCCAACCCCTGTTTCACTCTCCTCTGGATACCTTTTGGCTTCTGCCCATCCCACCTGTGGATCACAGAAAACCCCTTGGGGCTGCCAACTGATGTGCCAAAACTATTTGTGCCCCTGCTTTCCTGCCCCGTCAGCTTAGGACTTCAGTGCAAACAACACGTGTAGAACAACCTGAATGGAGCATGGGCTGACTGGGGCATTTCGACCCTGTTGAAGGACATCACGCAGGGGGCTGAAGTGAATGATTGATAAGGGAGTGAATGTGGGATAATGTTCAGTTGACACCATTCTGCAGTCTCCTCCTAAAGTATTAATTAGGTAAAAATTAGTATCTACACGCCCACTGGGCATGCTTTTAAGACATGTGACTCGTTTGAGGAAAAAGAGTATAAAAATCAAGCAAATTAAATTACTGTTGGGGGATTCCTTAACTAGGGTGACCAGACAGCAAATGTGAAAAATCAGGACAGGGGCTTGGGAGGTAATAGGAGCCTATATAAGAAAAAGGTCCAAAAATCGGGACTGTCCCTATAAATTCGGGACAGCTGGTCACCCTATCCTTAATTAACGCTTAAAGAAGCAACGCTGATAGACAGAGTAGCCAAAACTCTGCTCCGTGGGCTCGGGTAGGACTGTGAGCCAGAGAGGTCTCCAGGCAGCCAAGGCCTTGCCTCGAGGGAATCCGAGACAGACCAGAGGGCTGAGGAGACCAAACCTGGAGAGAAGGAGTTGTCCATAGAATTGGTAACCACCATCTCTGTTTGCCAAGCAGGGACTGTGTGAGGCTAGCACAGGGCCTGTTTGTGTATGTTTGTGAAAGAGATTCTTGCTAAGAGGAATGTATAGCTCTTACTGTATAGTTCTTTAATGTCTAACAGAGGAGTTACGTGTTTAAAGTAACCCTTTACCCCTTCTGTAATTCCTTCTCAAATAAACTGCAGGGTACACAAGATAATTACTGTGTGTGGACCTTTTTCCACTGGTGTGATCTGCTCCACTAGGAGCCATTAAAGATCCATTCAGGGGTAGTAGCCCCGGTGCCAACACTCTCCAGCTGAAGTCACTGTGAATTACACCTGTTCAATACCTCTCACTGAGGGGCCCCCACGACTTGACTGAGAGGGAAATAATATTGGTGCATTTGTTTTTTTCTGAAGGAAAATATCTGTTTGTTAAAGATTCAATCACCCACCATCTTCAATGAGAAGCTTACAAAGCTCCCAATACACATGGGAATCACCCAACCAGCCCCCCAGCAACAAGAAGGGAGCTGTGACTAAACTGTCCTGATATTGCTAAAGGAAAAAAAAAAAAAGACAGAATTGTTTTTTTTTTTAATTTAAATAAAACTCCCCCCCCCTCAAATGGTTGAAGTTTGTTTTCCCTCTCAGATTTTGTCCCATTTTCTCACTACTAATATTCAAATGTCAATATAAAATCTCACATGGTCGGGGGTTTCCTACCATTTCAATCTGCAGCAACTTCCCTGTATTTGGGAAAGAAACTCATGCCCCAAGTTATTAGCCCTGATGTGTGTGGGTGTTTATGGGGCGGGGGGGGGGATTAGATTGTGCAGAAATGGATTAAATTCCCATCAACATTCCCCCTTGTGTCTTAGAATCAAATCATTTTCCACTTTATGTCCATTAAAATTGCCATATTTGCCAACTCACATAAATCTCACGTACGTTCCCCATTGAGGAGAGAAGGGGAGAATCCCAGGGGACAAATGCAAGTCGTGTGGCTGGTGCCTGGCTAGATGGCGCTGGGACCCTGCGGGGATGAGGGGCTGTAAGGACTGAATAGAACAGGACTTGGGGGAGCGGCACCACCCGGCTGCTATCAGGACAGTTGGCAAGACCCCAACTGATTGGGTTAAACTCATTAACTATTGATAGAAAATCCTCTGCAGACTGTGCCCCATTTACCCCAAAATGCCCAGCCCCAATTTGCCCATCCAAGCTGCTGCCCCCTCCCAGCTGCCACTGAACATTCTAGATCCATCCCTCCCCCTGTCAGTTAAAGGGCCAGCACCCAGGAGAGAGAGTGGGAGAAAATGCTGCTGCAGCCAAGTGGGAGACCCTGGGTTCAGTCCCACTGTTCCAACCCCTCTGACACTATTGATCCACAGTGGAACAGCTTCAGGAGGGGAGATTGAGGGAGCCCCAAATCAGAATCTCACTTTCTGAGAGGGGTCAGAGACCCCTCTTCAAATCCCTTCTCCCCCTCTTCTAGACAGGGGGAACTGGAACCTGGGTCTCCCACATCCAGCTGAGTGCTCTAGCCACTAGGCTCCTTTTCCTGGATTTGGAATGAGATCCAATCCAGGAGGCAGCCTCTGATCATGCCTCTAAGCTCAGGCCCTGCATATGATTTAGGGTATGTCTGCCCTGAAAAATAGATAAATAAATAAAAGAAAAACAACCCACACCCCCGGCAGCGAGTCTCAGAGCCCAGCTCTACAGACTCAGTCTCACACAGGACTCATGCTACGGCACTCAAATAGCTCTGTAGATGTTCCCACTTGGGTGCTGAAACCCAGCCAGGCAGTTTGTCTCAGAGCCCAAGCTCCAGCGTGAATGGAAACTATGACCTGGCTATTTTTAGTGCCGTAGCACAAGCCCAAGTCTGTAGACTCAAGCTTTGAGACTCGCTGCTTTGGGTCTTTTGTTGCGGTGTAGCCAGACCCATAGAAGTTCGTCAGCTTATCTTCCACTGGTTTGTGCATCGTTCTGGGACTTAGGCAGGAGATAGGCCTCCAGATGCCCACAGGGAGGCAGTATTGCACGTGCCTAGAGATTCAAGCAGAGATGCAAAGGGAACTTTTTCTTTAAAAAACTTAGGGGCCAAGTGAATTTAGGCACCGACAGGTTTGACAGAGGGTTTGAGCATCATGGTGGTGCCAAAACCAGGACTTAGTGCCTAAAATAGGGACTTAGGAACTTGGCTCTTTGGAGTGTTCAGCCCTTCCACCATATTTGGCCGAGTTTGGGAGGCTGTGACGGGGTCCCCGGGGAGCAACCTGTGGGATCACTGAGTCCCCTTTCCCACCAACCTGGGGCATCCCTCGCACGCTGTGATACTGACGTCAAGCCACAAACCTCTGGCAGGTGCTGCACTTACACAGACATGCACAGGCAGGGACACACCCAACTGAGTTACATGAATGATCTCCCAGACACACATGAACTATCAATAGGGAGGCTCCAGCTAATTCCCCCCAGCTCCCCAGCCTTGCACCCCAGAACAGTGTTGTCCTGCCCTGGTCAGAAGCTTGGCCAATGTAAGTTCATTACCCAGGCCACCCCCTCCCTTGATGTGGAGAGGACATGCACTAGCCTTTGTAAACTGAGCTGAGATTTTCCAAGCACTTCAACCAAAACACACAGTTTTAGATTAAATTTCAAACAGATTTATTGACTACAGAAAGATAGAGATTTTAAGTGGTTATAAGTAGCAAATGTAGAGACCAAAGCTGGTTACATAAGAAATTAAAATAAATTTGCAGGTTAAGTTCTACAAACTAAACAGGATTTGAATCGAGCCGTGTCTCACCCTGACAGATGGTCTAGTTCCTCAATACACCAGCTGGGACTCTTTTCCAGCCTGGGACCCCCTTCTGTTATAGTTTCTTCCAGCTTGCTCTAAAAATCTTTTGCTGTGACATGGGGGTTACTCAGTCCCCAAGCAGTCTCCACTGTACACAATCTCTGGATAGTGGATTCTTTCCTTGATGGGTGTTGATAAGCCATTAACCGCTGTCTGGCTACTCCATTGTTGTACCTGAAAGGCTAGTTGTGGTGTTCCCAACCCAACAACATATTTTAGTAACACGTATAGCAATAATTCATAACTTCACATACAATAACACACACAGCCCAACAGATCAAGACTTTTAAAATGATACCTCACAAGGCATACTTTGTACAAAACATATCATAATGATCTGACAGTGGTGAATATGGAGGTTCCAGGGTGCAGCTTTGAGGTACAGGGGCCTTACATTCAACTCAATGCATTTCACCTCTCTTTCTGTAACACAATAATGTTTCAATGCTGCATCTGATCAATTCTAACACTTCAGCGAATGTTCTAGGTGTAAGCGGGGGAATGGTCCCGCTATTGTGGGGAACTTTCCTGACTTCTGCACTACCCCGGTGAGGTGGGCTAGCAAAAGGATCCGAGTCCCCGCTCCCACTTCCTTTACCCAGAGGCCTCCCTGCCCTTGAGGGCTCCCCTTCCACTCTCCCGTCTGTCTGAGTCCTCGTAACCCCAACAAGGCTGGGCCCAGGATTCCTGGGGGGGCTCGACCCCCAACCCTGCTGTGGTCACCTAGGGCAGGGGCTAGGGTGTCCCCACTCCGGGGTACTCTCTCTGCACTGGGCACCTCCCTGACCCACTGATTATTCCATACAATTTAAAGCAAACACAAATTATTTAATTAACAATTAATCTAAAGAAAAGAACAAGGAAAAATGGGAAAGGTTAAAGGAAAACACATCACCCCGCTCTGTGTCAGGGAACATCACAAACAGTGTCTCTGGAACGTCAGGGCAGGTCACAGTCTGCTTCTTGTAGGTCCCAGGCTCCTTCTCAGGCCCTGGCCGTGCTGCAGAGACGCTGCGGGTTGGACACTTGCAATGGTGGTGGCCACACACCTCCGGGCTTTGAGTGGTGGGACCCTTCTTCCCTGCGTCAGCCCTCCGTAGGGTTAAGGTCCCCCTCCCGGTCTGGCCTGCAAGGGCCCTTGTCTGGTGGTGTCTTTCTGTGCTGGGCCCTTTGCCCAGGTCCCCCCTTGGCTGGCCCCACTTGCTCACCACACCTGGCTCTGTGGCTGCAGCTTTGCTCCCAGCACAGGATCTGCTCCCCCTGGGCTGCGTCTCTGGCTCTGTGGCTGCAGCTCTGCTCCTAGCACAGGATCTGCTCCCCCTGGGCTGCGTCTCTGGCTCTGTGGCTGCAGCTCTGCTCCTAGCACAGGATCTGCTCTCCCTGGGCTGCGTCTCTGGCTCTGGCCCGGTTCTGCTCTCCAGCTCAGCTTGGGCCCCTGCTCTCTCCTTAGCTCGGCCCCACTCTGTCTGACTCAGGCCATTCCAGTTCACACGGAGGACGGGACCCCCCCGGCCTCCTGACTCTCTGATTAGCCTGCCCGCCCTGTCAATCAGGCTGATCTGGAGCATTGGCCTCTCCCCATTGCCCCTGGGTACTGTCAGTCTCAGGCTCCTGATTTGCCATTGACCCTTCCCCTTTCAGTGCTGGGAGCTAGCCAACCAAAACACCCCACTGAATGTTAGTAAGGGGGCAACAGTCCCCTTACATAGGCATCAGCGGGCAGAACTGCCCTGATTGTGTCAGAAATCTGGAAGCAGGAAATGGGAGACACTTGCGGCCCCTGGCACTGGGTGAGGTGGGCAAATGGGGGCCCTTGATGAAAGAGTTGGGGGTAACTGCACCTTTAATCCCCTCTGTGGTCTATTGAGAAGCCACCTACAGCAATGGGAGGGACAATAACTCCTCATGGGGAAGCCCCTGCCCCAGCTAGTTTGGTTCTGGTGAACAGGGCAGGGATTTTGCAGGAGTCCTCCACACGCCCTGCCGGGACAGTGGACGGTATTTACACCTGTTGATGAAAGTCTCCCTCTAACTCCTCCCAGCTGCGAGTGATGCAGACTCAGCAGATATTCTGCCCACAGTTCAAAATCGAGGCAGACTGGGCAGGTGCGTGACTCCTAGAGATGGAGCGGGGGTGGGGCGGGGGGCTGCAGCAGCCTGGGCCCTGGGAGAGGAACAGGGTGGGGAAATTCAGTCTCATTCATTCATTTCACAACAATGGGCCTCACCTCATGGAACTAGCTACAGGCAGAACAGCCAAAAGCCCTGAGCCCTGGCACTTTAGGGCCTGTGCACAATTGATTCTGCTTCCCCCAGGATCTCTCCTTAGACTCTCTCCTGTTGCACTGTGTGTTCCAGTGCGACTCATGAGGGGCTCTTGCTTAGGGGCCCTGGCCCTGCAGAGACCTGTCACCAGCAGGGGCAGCTCCTCCTTGGGGGAAGGTGGAGTGAAGTCCCAGCAGGAATGTAACTGCTGTGCAGTGCAGCTGACACACTGTAGGGGGCAGCACCACCTGCTGCCACTGGGGAATCCTGGAGGCTGCAATACACCAGGCTGCTACCGATGTCTGTGCCTCACTTAGCCTGCAGGCAGCACAGGGAGAGGCCCAGAGCAGGGCACAGAGGTGGCTGCGGGGCTGTTTCTGCTCATAGGCACTGTGAGGTCTTGGGGGGCTTGGTGATGCAGGGTTCCCAGAGGCAACATGGAATAATGGGGTGCTCAGCACTGGCCCCGGGGGAATGGTTCCCCAGCCCCACAGTTCTCATTGCCAGGATGTTTCCCCGGAGACTCAGCCTCACTTTCCCTTTTGTTAATTTCTCCCCATCCCCCCGCTGCTTTTGCCCCTAAATTCTTTATGTACAGCACCAGGAACAATTAGAAACCCTCCGCCCCCCCGCCCCCACCCACCCCTGATGGTGGCCACAGAAAATACTGACTCTAGGACCAATTCTCAATACACATCTCACACTCCCCATGAGACCTCCTGTTCTCAGTCATATCTCTGACCGCAGTCCTGCATGTCTGGATGGGTCCCTCCACAGCTGGGATGGGCAAATCCCCTCATGCAGCCCCCTCCCCCCCACCAGCTGGGATGGGGGACTCTGGAAAGTGTGGAGGATGCAGCCACATTAACACTGTCCTCCCCCTTCCTCAGACACAGTTGGTGGGGACAGAAATGAGGACACCCCAGGAGGGGGTTCATACAGGATTTCACGCAAGGCAAATGTCCTGCTTGGATTGGACTTAACTTTACAACCCCTGCAATGAAGTGGACCTGAGCGGATGGCTCCCCATTAAACCAAACACTTTGCATCTTTCCCCATGTTAAATACATCTGAAGTGTTTTTAAACATTGGCCAAGCTCATTGTTTATCATTATCTGTATTTATTATTGCTGCACAATAAAGCCTGTAATCAGCTATAACAAGTGCCCCTGTGAACTAATGGATGACATAGTGCAGCAACGACTTCTATTGCCCGTTGTGCTGGCACAGCGTCAGGGGCAGCAGCTTTGTATAATTTTTGGTGGTGCCCAGAATGGGTCCATGTCCTGCCATCTCCCCAGCCCACACACACACACCTGCCTTGTAAGCTGATCTATATTTTTTAAAATAATGTAAAAATGGACTGGAAACAGTAAGTGCTTAACAGTTTCCCTCTATTGCACAATAGCACTATCGTCAGAAAAATTTATTTAACTAAGAATATCAACTTGATTAATACTCTTTTGAATACGGAAACAACCCAACACTCTTAGATCAATAACCCTCAAAAGCAAATACTTTCTAAAACTAAAACAAAATGTAGCCCCTTCTTTTGCGATGTTCTTCAGGAGGGAGCAAACACTTTTCATCGTTGTTCAGTGGGGGATGGGGCTGCCCCTTGCCCAGACTGGGGCAGGAATGGTGACTGTGGGGAGAGGGGGGACAGGGTGTCACGACACTCACCCAAGCCCCAGCTGCTCAGGTCCAGGAAGCCCCCTCGCCTCCCTTGGGGTGGGTGCGCCCCTCATCGTAGCCTCATGGGGTGGGGATGGGGCTGCCAAGCCTGGGGCAGGAGTGGTCACTGCGGGCAGAGGGCAGGGTGTCATGAATCTGACACTCACCCAAGCCCCAGCTGCTCAGGTCCAGACTCCCGGAAGCCCCCTCGGAGTCAGAGTTGTCTCCCTGTGGGTGCTGGGGGGAGGGGGGAACTGCCATAACATGTGCATCTCCTCTCCTCCTCCCTCTGCAGGCACAGTAGCTGCCTCAGCCTGCCACCAGCACCGGTCCCTTTCTTGTGAGGTAGCGCAGCACGGAGCAGCAGGGCAGCCATACGCTGCACAGGGCGTAGGTAGCGATGCTCCAGGGGAGCTGCATGGCGATGGCAGGTGGGGCTGTGGGAGAGACCCGGCCTCAAACATTGGTGGAGTTGTGCCCCCGGGCCTTGAGTATTGCTGGAGCACAGGCACCACGGGCCCATATAACTCATGGCCCCTGCACAGTGTATTTATGCAAGTTTTCAGTAGCAGAAGTTTGGCCTGTATTTATTTACTTCTGAAAAACACCAAAAGTTAGATTCTGACTGTGTGGAGACATCAACTATTATAGAAACCACATTAAAATGTTTACTTTGCATACTATATATGGGATTATAACAAAAATGTCATAGGGAAGATCCAAATGAGAACTCTAGCCTGTGTTCTTGAACATAGGTTGTTAATCCCTGGGAATTGCTGGGAGCAGATTGAATCGGACTCTATCCAGTACCACAGAAGCGATACCAGTATGTACTGACAGCTACAGATGATTTTTCAAAAGCGATAGAAGAATTTCCACTTAGAACTGTGACAGCACATGAGGTGGAGAAGACGACATGTACAATTATATATCAACATGGTTGTCCAGAGCAGACACTGGCAGATCTAGCTTCTGAATTGAATAATGAGGTAACAGTTTACATTTAGTGTTATTTTCACTAAAGGGTCAATTACACAATCATGGCTGTGTGACGGGGGCTGTTAGCAGCTACAAACAGAGCCCTTTGGAAGCCAGCACCCTGGCCACTGAGAACACCCAGGGCACGGGGTGCAGTTAGAGGAGGAGGGACTGAGTAGTTTGGGTTTGGAAGGGCAGAGGGGATCACTGGCACCTGTAGGGAGCCTGATGAGGTCACTAGCTCAGTGTTGAGAAGAAAGCAGCAGTATAAAAGTCTGAACCAGGGAGCAGGAAGGGGGCTCCTCGTAACTGCTGCTCTGTTGTGATGCATCATAAAAAGTCATAAAGATACTTGGTGGCGGTTCCCTGGCAGACTGCCTGCTGCTTCATTCACACAGAGCTCTGCCAGCCAGGGGTTGCAGGAACTGATGGGGGAGCCCATTCATAGTTAGAAATTTAAAAATGAACATTGCCTGCAATCTCTTCATGACACTTCGTGCTGTAAATTGTGAGTGACAACACATTTTTATGTCTTGTCAGATAGTAAAAACCATGTTGTATATTAACCTATATGCCAACATATTTCCCCATGTAATAACACAATAAGATTGGATAAGAAAGCACGGTAATTACACATAATTCAGTGAGAAATAGGGAAAGGAACGTAGATATTTCTGAAGGAAATTTTAGGGGGAAATTATCTATTTTTAGATTAAAATTTCCCTGTGTTAAAAACTAGGAAGAACACATAGCTTCAGGAGCCCATTCCACATAGACACCAGCAGACTGGATAAAAAGCACAAATGAATCTATCAAAAGATAATTTTAGGGTATTTATTTTCAAATAATCAAAGTAAGTTTAGGGCACTCTGCCAAGGATGGTATATTGTGAATAAATCTTCAAAACTGAATTATTACATTGAAAATGTTCATAACGCATCACGTTTAAAACAAAAAGTAGTCCTAGCAATGCCATGTGATGTGCCTCCCCTCAGACTCTGCTCAGCTAGATCTTCAAGAAATTAGGCTCAATCACTCATTTCAAGGAATTAGACCAATCGGTCACTATTTTTACAGAGCATTGCAGAAAGTGGTGGACAGAACCCAGAGGAATTGTGATGAATTTCCTGGAGCAACTTCATTTTCTTTGTGCTCTAAACCTCACACGACAATAAAAATATCAGCCTTTCAACTGATTTATGGCCTAGAAGAAAGCTTTGCCAAAAAGCTTCACCAAATTTCATATTATGAGTCATTAAGTGCCCGTGTCTTTAACACAATTAAGTTAATTTGTGATGATTCAGTAAAGGAATACAACCCCTTCACTATTTCTTTACCAAACTACATTTGTTATGTCCTTATAACCAAGAACGTGAAGAGCCCGGCAGTACATTAAAATCAATAGTGCACAGTGACAGTACATTGCCTGCAAATAATATTTCTAAAGAAAAATAAACTAAAAAATGGAGATTGTAGAAGAGATTTCTATCAATAGGAAGAGAGCATTTGAGGTTGGGGACCCTGTTTTGTTAATTGATGTGAGTAAAAGAAAGGAAGGGTCATATCTTGATTACCAATTATATGTAGCTAGAAAGTTAAAAATCACATGAATTAATGCTGACAGGAGTTCAAAGAATATTATATAATCTTCTGTGAGTTAATTTAAATATATTGTTTAATTAATTCCATCATTTTTTCAACTATTAATTTTAAAAGGTGTAGTGCAGGAGGTGAGCATATGTGCCCTGCCTTCCAGAGAGAACCAGACAAGACAATAAAGAGAGAGGGAGAGAGAACAGAGAGCAGCTGCACATGTGTGTAGTTGTGTTTATGACACACGTACATTGTAACTGAACAACCCAGTCTGACAATTTAATAGTTTATTTCGTTAAGATAAATATTTTGGATTTCTTGAAATTCCACAGTTGAAATGCAAATGACGTTATTTAGAGATGTTAAACTTCACTATAGATTTGAGGGAAAAATAAAAATTAATGTAAATAATTCCATTTCTACAAATAGATCTATAAGATTGTTTTTTAAATACTGTTGAAATGTAAATTAAAATATTATTGTATTTACACCTTGGTACAAAAATAATTTCTAAAGTAAAATGATATTTTTTCTTTCATATTTTACATTGAGATTTCACAGGGGTAGAAAATTCTGACAGGGGTAAATGTCCCCATCCACCCCCATCCGCTACCCCTGGGGCCGGAGATGGGGAAAGGTGAGGGTTGGGGGTTCCCAGGTGTCCGGTTTTCGACTGGAATCTCCAGTTGAACAGGGAAACTGGCAGCGTCCGGTCAGCACAAAAAGTCCAGTTGCTGCAGTCACTGGCCCCCACCACTGGGGACGGGAAGAGCAGCAGCGCTGGGAGGGGACAGTCTGTGCCGCGGGGTCACTGTCAGGGACAGAGATTCCCTCCGGCCTCAGCTGGGACCGGGCAGATTACCAGGGGAGTCGCGTTTTCACCCCCAGCGTTGCGAGAGGGATTGAAATAAGGGCGGAGCGTCCCGGAGAAGGTGCCAGTGAAAGTGAAGAGATGGGACCTGTCAGTCACATTGTAAAATGAGACCTCGCCCACCTCATAGTCCAGGAAAATCCCCACCCGGCTGGGCCTGACGCTCATGGGGAGGGGGGTCGGGGAGGAGGTGCAGGCCTTGTATCCCCCATCCCTCAGCCGCACGACCCAGTATCCATCCTCAGGTGTGTATGTGACATTCCCCTTTCTTTCCACAGATTCCCTACAAACCCCCAGAGTCCATCTTGTCTTGTCTCCCACCTCCACCTCCCAGTAACGCCTCCCACCCGCAAACCCCTCAGTGCCCAGGACACAGACACAAGGATCAAATCTCTCAGGGTTGTTGGGCAGATCCTGGCGTTTGTCTCCAAGTCTCACACGTTTCCGATCCTCAGACAGGACGAGTTTGGGATAAGCCGTGTCTGGATCCAGAGTCACGTCCACTGGGGAGAGAGTCACAGAGTCAGGGCCGGGGGCAGGGGCTGGTCACTGAGATCAAAGGGAAATTAACCTGCACCCCACTTAATCGCTGGGGGGGGGAACGGGGGGTTGTTGCCTGAGGGGAATCAGGGCCCGTCTAACTGTGAGGAGACAATGGGGGGAAAGGGCAGGAGGAGCGGGTGGGGGCGAGGGTGAGAAGCTGTCACTGGAGGCGGGGGAGGGGAGGGGACAAGTAGATGCTGGGAGAGGAAAGGGGAGGGGGAGGTGACAGGAGCAGAGGGGGTGGAGGGAGGGACATAGGGGAGGGGCAGGCACAAAGGCAATGGGGGGGACATGGGAAGGGATGGGCACCAGCAGGACAGAGGGGGGTGAATGGAGGGGCAGGTTCCTGAGGGCTGCAGGGGGTGAGGGGAGGGGTGGGCATGAGGGCAGAAGAAGGGGACGGACCCCAGGGGGCACAGGGAAGCAAGGGAAGGGGCGGGCACCAGGAGGCACAGGGGGTTTGAGGGAATGGGGAAGCTCCAATGGGGCAGGGGTAATCAAGGGGACGGTGGATTCCAGGGGGTGAGATGATGAGGAGTGGGGCAGGTGGAAATATGGGGGGGAGCAAATGGGCAGGCACTGGTGCCAGAGTGGCAGATTGGGGGGTGAGGGAGCAGATGGGCCGAATGGGGGTTGAAGGAGCAGGTGAGCAGAAGGGGGGCAGAGAGAGGGGTGTGGAGAAGGTGGGACCTAAGGGGCAGAGGGGTGTGAAGGGAAATGTGGGCACCAGGATGGCAGAGGGAAGATGAAGGGAGGGGTGGGACCCAGATGTTAGGAGAGGGAGAGGTGAGGGGTGAGGCAGTGCTGAGGTGAGGGGAAGGGCTGAGACCACAGGTCCCAAAGGGGGGTGAGGGAGGGACTTGCACCAGGCAGGCAGAGCGGGCAAAGGAAACAGCAGGCACCAGGGAGGCAGATGGGGCAAGGGTAGAGCTGGGACTTGGGGCAGAGGAGGAGCTGGCACCAGGGGACTGGAGGGGTGGTGAGGGGTGCAGGTGTCACAGAGCCAGAGGGCGAGGAGAGAGGCAGAGGTGAGAAATAAAGAGAAGGTGGCATGGGTGATGGTGGCAGAGGGGCGAGAGGAGAGCGGGGTCAGTGGGGCAGAGGGTGGTGAGGGGGTGGGCAACAGGAAGGAAAGGGACAAGGGGACTGTCAGGTGTTGGGGGGCAGGGGGAGGGAAGAAAGGGGTAGGCAGCAGAAGGGTACGGGGGTAAGGGGAAGGGCAGGTGCCGAGGGATTGAGGGGGTTGAGCAGAAGGGCAGACACAGGGAGGGAGAAGCACCAGGGGGCAGAGATGGGTGAGCAGAGAGGCAGGGCAGGTGAGTAGAGGGAGGTGTTAGGAGAGGGGATTGGGGAGAGGCAGGTGCCAGGGGGTCAGAGTGGGGCTAGAGGAGGGGTGGGCACAGGGGGGTGAGGGAAGGGGTGGGTGCCAGGGGTCAGAGAGGGTGGCAAGAGGGGCAGGTGTCAGGAGGGCTGAGGGGAGTAAGAAGGGCGAAAGCCAGGACACCAGAGGAGGGTGAGGGGTGCGGTGGCCATCAGAGGGTAGGGGGGGGTGATGGCAGTGGTAGGCACCAGGGAAGCAGATGAGGTGGGAGACATGGCACAGAGGAGGGAAAGGGGAGAGGTGGATGCCAGGACATAGCAGGGGTGTGAAGTGATGGGTGGGCTCCGGGATGCAGAGGATGTTTGGGGGAGAGGGGAAGGTGCCAGTAGGGCAGGGGGAGAAGGGAGGGGCGAGTTCCAGAGGGGCAGAGATGGGTGGAGGGTAGGGGCACGTGCCAAGGAGGCAAAGTGGGAGTAGAGGGGCAGGGGCCCAAGGGAGCAGAAAGGGAGTGAGAAGAAAGGGAGGGATGTTGGTGAGGGGTCAGAGTAGATGCAGGGTCCCTCTCAGGGGTGAGGGAAGGATAAGTGAGGGGCAAGAGCCAGAGAGGGGTGATGGAGAGGCAGGCCCCATGGAATCTCTGTTGCTTTTGGGCCATGTGTGGTTGGTTTCTCGCTCAGAGCAGGTCAGTGCTGTTCCCACACACACTGGGGGTGCAGCCCTGCCCCAGGGGGAGCAGCTGGGACTCTCCATGCTGGCGGGCCCCATGTGCACCACCTTCCAGCCAGGAAAACCCCACAGCCAGCCCCTCCCCTCGCCGGGCCCAGCCCCACCCCCACGGGGGCAGTGGTCTGGGTTGGGCTCACTTGGGGGGCAGTACAGTGGAAGATTCTGGGGGGGGGTATAAATGCGCACTAATGGGCTGTTGGTAATGAGGCCAGGGCAGTGGGGAGGGGGCATTTCCCCACTTCCTGCCCCCTCCATCTGGGAGAAGCTGCACCAGGGGCCAGTCCCAGTTCACACCCGCACAGCACGTCTGCACTAGGGGTTTGCACCAGTGCAGCTACATCGGTGCAAGGAAACCCCGGCAGACACAGCCTGAGAGGGAGTGAGGGACCCCCCGCTGAATTGCCGCCAAAGAGCTGGACGTGCCGCTCCCTTCCATGTGCCGCCCCAAGCACCAGCTTGCTACGCTGATGCCTGGAGCCGGCCCTGCCCAGCTGCCCTCACTGCCCCCCTGAGCCAGCCCAGCAACACCAGCCATTCAGTGCAATAACAGCGATGCTCACACTTGGCAGGTGCCAGTGGGATTAAGGGGGTTGAGCAGAAGGGCTCACAGGGAAGGCAGAGGAGGGGAGGAACAAGTATCAGGGGGCAGAGAGGGGTGAGAGGCAGGGCAGGTGGGTAGAGGGAGGTGTTAGGAGAAGGGATTGGGGAGAGGCAGGTGCCAGGGGGTCAGAGTGCGGCTAGAGGAGGGGTGGGCAAGGGGGGGTGAGGGAAGGGGTGGGTGCCAGAGGTCAGAGAGGGTGGGGAGAGGGACAGGTGCTAGGAGGGCTGAGGGGAGTAAGAAGGGTGGAAGCCAGGACAGCAAAGGATGGTGAGGGGGGTGGGGTGGCCATCAGGGGGCAGAGGGGAGTGAGAGACATGGCAGCAGATAAGGGAAAGGGGAGAAGTGGATACCAGGACATAGCAGGAGTGTGAAGTGATGGGTGGGCTCCAGGGTGAAGAGGATGTTTGTGGGAGGGGACAGGTGCCAGGAGGGCAGGGGGAGAAGGAAGGGGTGAGTTCCAGCGGGGCAGAGTTGGGTGGAGGGCAGGGGCATGTGCCTGGGAGGCAAAGTGGGGGCAGAGGGGCAGGGGCCCAGGAGAGCAGAAATCGGGGGAGAAGAAAGGGAGGGATGTGGGTGAGGGGTCAGAATAGACCCAGGGTCCAGGTAAGGGAGGGGCAGGAGCCAGAGAGGGGTGAGGGGGGGTAGACCCCAGGGAATCTCTCTTGCTTTGGTGTCACGTGTGGTTGGTGCTGTCCCCACACACACTGGGGGTGCAGCCCTGCCCCAGGGGGAACTGCTGGGACTCTCCATGCTGGCGGGCCCCATCTTCCAGCCAGGCAAAGACCACAGCCAGCCCCTCCCCTCGCCCGGCCCAGCCCCACCCACACGGGGGCAGTTGTCTGGATTGCGCTCACTTGGGGGGCAGTACAGTGGAAGATTCTGAGGGGGTATAAATGCGCACTAATGGGCTGTTTCTAATGAGGCCAGGGCAGTGGGGAGGGGAGGGGGCATTTCCCCACTTACTGACACCTCCATCTGGGAGAAGTTGCACCGGGGACCAGTCCCAGTTCACACCCGCACAGCTCGTCTGTAATAGGGGGTTGCACCAGTGCAGCTACATCGGTGCAAGGAAACCCTGGCAGAAATGGCCTCAGACACTGGTGTGCCAGGGGCCGTAACCCCTCCCCTCACTGGGGTTATGGATCAATAATTACAGGGTCACTGGAGCAGGGGAGCTGGACTCTGGGCTCCCAGGTGGGGGCCGACCCACTGGGCTGCAGAGTCATTCTCACTCCCACGCTCTGGCCCAGTGCCCATGGCAGTGTTTAGACACAGGGGGACATCATCAGACACCTGGAGCCCAGCGGTTTGAGCCCTCATGACATCACCCGGGGGGATTGAACCTGGGGTTCCAAGGTGAGGGCCCAGCCACTGGGCTAAAGGCTAGAAGGGAAGAAGCAGCACCTTTTTCTGTTCATTGAAACTTGACAGCAAACGCGAATAGTTTCTGTTGACTCGAAATATAATTTTGCAGCAAATAAACTATTTGTCCAAAACATTTCACCCAGCTCCACTGCAAACCTGTCTGAGCAACTTAGGAGCCCAAATCCCAGTCACCTGCAGTGAGTGACTGTCAACACGCCAGAAATGCACAGGTATGGATGGGCAGGTTCAGGACATCAGCTATGAAACACTCCAGAGCTGCTGTTAAATTTGCTCTTGGCAGACAAATGCCCCCTGAGGCCCTGATCTCACCCCCTCAAATCAGGCTGAAAATGGAGACTCGGCTCCAGCCTGAACTCTCTGCCCAGAGCGATTGTCCCATGGTGGATAATGGTCACAGAGACCATCTCAGAGCCCCAGGGGCTCAAGTGTCTCCATTTAACACCTGCGCCACCCACCCCCCCTCGCTCTCATTAACCAGCCCTGGGTCAGACATGCTGGGAACTTTCACACCCAGACTCTGGAGACACTTTGGGTTCATTTGCACAGCTTGCAGAAGTGAGACTCGGAATGGGGTGGACAGATTCAGGCTTACGGGGCTCCCTCTTTGGAATTAAAAATAGCCGCGTAGACGTTCAGGTTCTGGCTGGAGCTCAGGCTCTGAAGCCCAGGGTGGAGCCAGATCTGCCCCTCACAGCGCACACAGGGACATTGTCTGTGTCCACGTCCCCTTCACCCTCTTCCTGGGACGGGGAACAGCAGCCCCAGGGCCTCTCCTTTCACCTCCAGGGCAGGGGAGTGAGAGCCCTCAGCCTCCTGGGTAGTGGGGCCTCCCAGCACCGGTTCCTGGGTGAGCGTGAAAGTGTCTCCACCCAGAAAGCTCTGTGCACCCGGCAAATACACAGATGTGCCCGTGGATCAGGATCCAGGATGGTACTCCCCAGGAGTGATGGAAGCTCCCTAAAAGTAGAGGGGTCACCCAGTCGTGCCAGCCCTTCTCCCTAAGCTCCTGCCCCTGCACCTTCCCTTCTCCCCGAACTCCCATCCTCACATCACCCCTTCTCCCCGAGCCCCGGCCTTCACACTGCCTCTTCCCCTCACCAAGACCCTGACCCCCGGTCGCTCCTCTCTGCCCCCTCCCCACCCATTGCTTGCCCTTACAACCAATAAAAAGTGTTGGGGCCATGCCCCACTGGCCTCCCTCTTCCAGTGCCCTTTACTCACCCCCGCAACCCTTTGGGGCAGTGTCAGTGAGTTCAGTGCTGGGGGTACGAGTGTGGTTTTACACCCTGGCTGCTGGAGCTCTGTGTATCGAGGGTACGAGGACATCACAGTGGCCATGGGAGCCCCGCACTGTCCTGCCAACATGACTCAGCCCTGACACCTGCTGGAGCCTCTCCCTGGGGAGGAACCGTCCCTGCGACTCCTTCAGGCCTTGCCCTCCCTGTGGAGGTGGCTGGTAAGGGTGCCGTTAATGAGAGTTATGATGTGAGCTCCTGTGCGCTGGGAACCAGACTCCGAGCCTGGGCTGAGGTCAGTGACTGGGGAGTGAAAGGCCCCAACTCCCATCATTGTCCCCTTGAGCCAGCTGGTTCCTCTTCTCCATGCAATGTGATACCAGCGATGCTCTCACTTGGTGACACCCCCAGGGCCCCCAGCGGGCAGGGCGAGGGCCTGCCCAAGGAGCAATGGACGCAATCTACAGCAAGGGAGACTGAGGCTGGAGATGAGGAAACACTTTCTAACTCTCAGGGCAGTGAAGCTCTGGACCAGGCTCCTAGGGAGGCTGTGGGATCCCCGTCACTGGGGGTTTGTAAGAACAGGACAAACCCCTGCCAGGGAGGGTCTAGGCCCTGCCCCAGCACGGGGGGCTGGATTAGGTGACCTCTCGAGGTCCCTTCCAGCCCTGCATTGCCATGAGTCTAGGTTACAGCTGTTCAGGGGCTGGGCCGAGGGCCCTGGGGGGTCTAAGCGTGGTGTGTGGCACATGGCAGAGTTAACACTCTTAGTGACCCTGGCAGCTCAGCGTCCCTGCCAGGGGCCTGGGTTGGCACGTGTCTGGCTGCCTGTACCCAGCTCAGCTGGGTGGTTACTGTGCTGTGTGGACAGGACCTGGGGTGCCACCTGTCCAGGTTTCCCAGGATCATCCCTTTGTTCAGGTCGCTGTCCTGGGAAATCGTGAGTCTGCCAGGACATTATTAGCCCCAAGTGAGATGGGGAGCTCGGGACCAGTAGGGCCCATGTACACCGCACAAGTACCGGCTGTGGAGGGTCACTACCAGGGGGTGGGAGGGGAGTTGATCTGGCACCGTGTCCTGCTTGGCGAGGTTTGTGCCTGGCACAGCTCCAGGAACAGGAGCCCATGGGGGCTGGTGCCCTCTCCCAGGGGTGGGATGGGACACAGTGCCCGGGGGTGGGATGGGGAGACAGTGCCTGGGGTGAGGAGACAGGTGGTCTATGTGGAACAGGAAGATTTCCTGGTTTTTTTGCACCTCAGAGGTGGTGACCCTAACAGGACCCCCAGTGGTGTTTGTGTAACTGCTCTGGGAGGTAGGATACCCCGGAGTGCATGGACCCCTTGGCCAGTGGTGCTGCAATGTGTGTGCATGGCCCCTGGGCTCTCTGATCCCTGCTGGACCTGCCCAGACTCTCCCAGCATGCACCGGGGCACACATGGTTGGGCTGGATGCTAGGTACAAACACACAGACACAGCTCAGCTACGGCTGTGAGGCCGAAAAGCTGCCGTGTGAGCTGGGCACAGTTTGTTGTAACTGAGTCAAGGGAGTGTCACAAGCTGGTTATAAAAACGTGTCTGCTCTTGCAGTGGGGTCAGGGCCTTCCTCACCCCAATTCCATGGGGACACTGAACAGCTCCTGTCTGGGCCTGTTACACTAGAAGGAGACTGTGGCTAAAGCCTGATCTGATCCTGCTGCTGGGAAGAGAGAGCTTGGCAGTTCAGTTCAATTATGGCCAGATAAGAATGTCCGTCCTGCAGAGCCCAGGTACCACCTGGGAAAGGTGACACCAAGGGGCAGGATTTTATCACTAATCAGCCCTTTCCCAAAGGGGGCAGGTCCCTGCTCTGCAATAAACCTGGGTTTTGTCTGCCCCTTTCCATCCACCCCAGTGACATTGCTGTTTCTAGCCTATTGAATGTCATAGGAAAATGCTCTGTGCAGGGAAAGGAGCAGAGAGCTCCCAGGGGGAGGTGGGGCCTCACTATGGATAAAACATCAGTGGTATGTACAGTACCTGCATAGAACTGGGCGCATCTCCACCCTGCAACCAAACACAGACAGAGGAGTGAGAACGCCCCTGAACACAGACACGCTGAGCAGGAGACAATGTCACACAGGGTGATACAGGGGGGAATAGAACTTACTGAGCTCAGCCTGGAGTTTGTCTGAAAATAAAACAAAGAGAAATGAGTCAATATCACATTATCTTGCAGAAGAGAAGCGAGTCAAAAAGACCTTAAAGCAGGGAAGTTACAATCCTTAGACTCAGCCTGGAAGCTACAGCAGCAGCCAGACACCTGCACCCCTGAGCAACAAAGGAAGCAGGAAGGGGAGAAATACAGTAACCCCACCTGGCCAGGTGCAGGAGGTTGTTAGAGCTAAACAGGGATCCCTCTGCAAATGGAAAATATTAACCCTGTGAAGCCTGCAGAAAGGAGCATGCAGTACATCGGGTGAAGTGCATGATGGGAATTAGGAGGCTAAATGGAATTAGCAGAGTGAACAGCCAGTGATATAAAACATATACCAGGGAATTATTTCAGTCCAGCAGAATCAGGAAGCCCGTGAGAGAATCGATGGGTCCCCTGGATCCGCAGGGGGGAAAGGGAGCAATTGGGGAGGGCAAGGACAATGCTGAGAGACTGACTGGTTTCTTTGCATCAGTTTCCACCAGAAAGGTTGCTGGGGAGAGACCTGCCCTGGAGCTGCTCTGTTCAGGAAATAAAGACCAGGGATCGAGGAGTGAAGAGGAGATATTGGAACAAACTGACAAACTAAAGAGCCAGCAGCCACCAAGAGAGCTTAGATCCCTGCAAGATGGCAAATCCCAGGAGCTCTCAAATGACATCACATGATATGGCTGAACTGCTAACAATAATATGCATCGCTCATTAAAATCAGCTACACTTCTGGAGAATCAGAGGGTTGGGAATGTTGTAGCCAACTTTAAAATTTTGGTAGGAGTAATCCTGAGAACTACAGTCCAGTGAGCCTTACGTCAGTGCCTGCTAAACTAGTTGAAACTAAAAGAGAATTCTAAAACAGCTCTATGAGAATGATAGGATAAGGTCTGACTAGCAGAGCTGGAAAGGAAACCTGTGTCCCACTAATCTATTACATTGCTTTAAGTAGGTCAGTAAAATCGTGCACAAAGGAGAACCCATTGGCATAAGTGATGTGGACTTTCAAAGAGCCTTTAACAAAGTTCCTCACAAAAGGTTATTAAGGAAACTAAGTCATCGTGGGGTGAGGTGTAAATTATTGTCCTGGAAAACTGAAAAGCAGCAAATTTCAAACTGTCAGAGGAAATGACCTCTCAAAGGTCCCTTCCAGTCCTATGATTGGATGATTCTATGAAATACTGTTTTATAGGATTCATAATTAGTCTGCGGAACAACTTGTCACAAGATAGCATTGAGAGCATGAGTTTAGCAGGAGTAAAACAAAAGATATTTAGATTGACAATGAGAACATACAAATTTATACTGGGTAGGGTTAAAACAAAAACAGACAAGCAAAGAAAAAACCCAAACGGACAAAGGATTCAAAAAGTCCCAGGCAGTGATATGGGAATGTGAATCTCCAGACTTATCACAGTTCTCAAAAAATGCAAGCATTCTAGAGGGCAGAGAAACCCCCTCCTGCTTCAGGGCACAAGCCAATTGCTAACTGATGGGGGTCAGGAGGAAACTTTCCCTGGGGGCAGGTTAGTCTGTCATCAGCCACTAGGGGGCTTCTCGCTCCTTGTGAAGCAACTACTGCTTCTGTTTTAGAGCCCGATTCAGTGAAACACTTAAGCACACACTGAATAGGGATGTACTGACTCGTGGGCTTAAAGTGCAACGTGTGTTTAACTACCCTGCTGAATTGGGGCCCTAGTGAACATACACTAAAGGCCTGTTTAGATAATTATCCCCAAAGAAAACAACTATTTTGAGGTTAAAGTTTTTATGAAAATCAACTATTATTTTTGGCTGAGGGAAGTGAGGCCCCACACCTAACTCAATGGCATTTCTATCTGTCCGTCTGTCTGTCCGCAATGTGATAAGTTTTGACAACCACATTCCATCAACTCCATTTCAGAGTATGTTTTAGGCATCAGTGGGCAGAAACTTCTGGATTTTGGTGAAAAATGGAAAACTATAAAAGCCTGATATGCACTAAAATCTCAGGATACAGGGTGAGGCAGTGACCTCAGGGTTAGGATTAGGGTTTAGGGTCAGGGTGCCCCTCATCCCCATCCAGCCATCGTCCTAGCCAGGTCACTTGTCCCCAGTCCTTCCAAACTCCTGCCCACACCGCTGATCTAGGGTGACCAGATAATAAGTGTGAAAAATCAGGACAGGTGGTGGGGGGGTAATAGGTGCCTATATAAGAAAAAGCCCCCAAAATCGGGACTGTCCCTATAAAATTGGGACATCTGGTCACCCTACGCTGATCCCGCTCCAGTGCAGAACCCTGTTGATTTTGGTGAAAACCAGAAACATGGAAAAATGGATTATAGTAGATTTTGGTTTTCCAATTGTTACCTAGCAGCTCTGTGTTCTTGGGGAACCATGGTGCAGTATCCAGCCTGTCTGACTGACAAAAGACCTCCCCCCACCCCCCAGTCTCTGCTTGAAACAAAAGTGATCAGAAGAAAGACTTACAAAAAGCAATGAAAAGTCATTGGGGACATACCTAAATCTCTGGGATAAGGGTGACAGGATTAAGGAAACTCCCCTTGCCTCATTTGCATCAAAGATGGGACAAGGAGGCATCTCCATTACCATACAGACTGGAAAACAGAGATTCCAAGGCAAGAACCACAGGGAACTCTGGGACCAGAAAAGCAGGGAAGTAATGCATCATGGGGGATCTCTGCTCCAGATGTTAGTGAACCTATGCATGCACACACCAAGCTCAGTGGTTATCAGACCAATTCTAGTAATAATTCCTTTATTGGTATCCAAAATAGTGAAGCTTCCTAATTGCATTGTGAGCTCCCTTGCAGGAACACTGCACATAGCCAACTCCCATGGTCTAGCCTGAACAAAACACCTTTAGTATACTCCCTTGAGCCATCAGTTTACCCATAAACAAATCTAGTGTTCTCTTCCCCAAACCATTATTGTTTCCCTACAAAAAACCCCTATCCATACTCAGTAAGTGTTCTGATCCCTGATCCAAAATCTGCATCAGTTCCACTGGGACTTCATCTTCTCCTGACTGATCGTGCTGGGGGCTCTGCCAGACTCCAGCACTCCAGACCCTCAGCTACCACCATCTCCTGGGACCCCCGATCGATTCAACTGTCACGGAGTGGTGAGAACATACACACACTCTCTCTCTCTCTCTCTCTTTAGGTATAGCCTTCTGCAGGGGCGGATCTATGTTTTCTGCCGCTCCAAGCATGGCAGTCAGGCGGCCTTCGGCACGCCTGAGGATAGTCCGCTGGTCCCGCGGATTCGGTGGTGTTTCTGCGGGTGATCTGCTGGTCCTGCGCCTTCGGAGTGCCCGCTGCCAAATTGCCGCCAAAGCCGCGGGACTGCCGGACCTCCCGCAGGCATGCCACCGAAGGCTGCCTGACTACCACCCTCACGGCGACTGGCAGGCCTCGCCCCGCGGCTTGCCGCCCCAGGCATGCGCTTGCTGCTCTGGTGCCTGGAGCCGCCCTGGCCTTCTGACCCTGACTTGTGTGATCAGTTATAGTTTTGTAAACCTGACTTTTATAATCAAGTTTAAGTTAGATTTATTATAACTGTTTGTTTGGCTCCCCTATGGTTATTACCTGGAAATAAATAACTTTCATGATTAAGCTGGTTGCTTCTCTCTCTCTCCCCCTTCCCCCTCCTCCTCCCACTCCCCCCATGGATGTTTTTTGGTTTCCTCATTTGCTCTGTAGCACGTTCCTTGTACCTAAGCTAAAAGATCCCTGCAGCGCCTAAAAATCCTGTGGGGTTTGCTCATCAAGTGGGTTACTACCAGAACGACTGTAACGTGAAAGTGGGGGTAGGGACGTGCTGAACCTGGGACATATGAGTGTGGCAAATTGAAAGTGCTGCTCAACCCAGCCTGCTCAGGGTTACTCTATTCCATGCGGTGCCCATGGCATATGAGGGTGACAGCTTGGAAATGCTGCTCGACCCAGCCTACTGAGTCCAGGGACATATAAGGGGTCAGCTTGGGAGTGCTGATTAACCCGGTCCTCTCAGACATGCTCTGGTAATGCGTATGTCTGTGTGTTCATCTGATTCTGGGGCTGGAAGAACTGAGCCCTGGGGAACCTAGGTCCTGCACGATAGCTCCATTGGGAGGGGACTTGTAGAAGGGAGAAATAGAGCTCTGTATGAGAACACAAGTGACACAAGCAGCACATTGATAGAAGTACAGAACCCCCTGCCCCCAGAAGAGTAACCCTAATAAATGAGTGTACCCCAAAGCAACGGGCAAAGCTGGTAACAATGCTCAAACACTGTGACAGGGTCACACTCTCATGAGTAAGTCTCACTCAATGAGCAGCAAACCACTGTCCCAAACTCCCACTGGGCTGCACTCAGAGCAGACGAGGGGCCCGTAGGATTCAGCTTGTTACCCAGTAACACATGGCCCAGGTCACACTGAAGCAGCCAGACCAGCCCCTCCTCCAGCTCAGAAAGTTCGGCAGCCTTGCCTAATGGGGGCTGGGGCAGTGCTGAGCGGTGGCCACACCATGCAGCCCTCACATGTCCAAGGAGAGAGGCACAGACATGTCATCTGTTACCAGTCTGTGCTGCTCCCAGCACAATGGGCCCAGTCCAGGCCTCACAGCACCTGGCTCAGGGACACCCATTAACTCAGCCATGGAGGGGTCAGGATGTCAGAGTGATGTGGCCTGGTCAGACACCTGGGCAAGTACCAGCCTCTAGCTACCACACAGCTCCAAGCCTGTCAGCTGGGTGCATGCGTGTCCTGGGGTCCCAGGCTCTGTCCAGATCCCCAGGCACAATACAGCTGAATGTCCCAGTAGACTCCACTCACCTCCGAATTTATTCAGCACTTCATTCATGTCAAGGGAAATTTTATACACGTTCTTCAGGTCAGTAGAAACAGCTTCTGGTTCCTGGAGTTTCACATTCTCACTCCTATGAAGAAAACATCCCATCATCACTCAGCTGCTCTGTACACACATCATCCCAGAACCACCACCAGGAATATAAGAGCAATGAAAGTGGGAAACACACCTGCTCAATGTGCTTTTCACATCCTGAAAGGAAAAAGAGAATCAATGTTCTGTATCAACACAATGTGCATAAAACTGAGGGAGTCTCGCTCTGGGCATCAAACTTTCATCTAGAAAATAGATCAACCCTCCCAGGCTTCACTGTTTTGTGGTAAAATCTCATACACCATTTTGCATTAACACTTGTTTCATTTATGTAGGTGAGACAGGAATTTAGCTAAAAGGGTTCTCCCTTCTGAGGACACAACCCATCAGTATCTGTGTTTATCAAATGTGATGGGTCCAATGTTCTGGGGTCAGAGCAGGGATGGGTTTAGCTCCGTATAATTTTTGTATCATCCATTTAATCTCCCATGGCCTCCCTGGGTCTCCATGAGGAGAATTCCCCTCTAACATGAACTGCGATATTTTGGAACTGATGGAGCCCTTAGGCAGATGTTCTGTTTGTCAGTAAACCACAGAACACGTTTACTCTCATTGTTGGGATCCAGACCCAGGGATCTGAGTTATAATTCTGGATGGGTGGAGAATTTTGATGCCATCTCACCTTTAGCAGCTCGACAACTGGTTGCTGACACTTCCCCTCAATCTCTGTGATCAGCTGCTGCAGAGAGGAGCTTTGCTGGGAGAGTTTGGTGACATTTTCCCTTAGTCTCTGCAGAGTCTCCCTCTCCTCCTCCTCCAGTCTCTGCAGAAGCAGCTGCTCCTCCGCTCTCAGCAGTGTGTGCAGTCTGTTAAATTCACCTGCAATCATCTCTCTCTTATTTTTCACTTTCCTCTGGAGATAGAAAAATAGGAAAAGCAGAGAGAAAACGTGAGCCAGATGTTGAGTTACATGGACTGGGCCTCTGTCCATGAATCAGGGGATATTAGATCAGTATCAGGTTTGTAAGGATATTTACTTCTTTGGGAAATGTACCATAAAGGGTTTGTTAATATGGCCAGTTCCATCGCGGGGCTGTCCAGGGTGCTTTGTAAAGCCGCAATATGTTATTGCGGGTGGCATGGGATGGACACAGTGGAGTGGGGAGAAATCGAGGGAATGGGAGAGATTTACCTGGGGCTGCACAGGCTATTCATTGGGGGATTTGGGTGCCAAGTGCTGGGCACTCAGACACCCAGGGGAGCCATTGCAGCGGGATGTTGGAGATGCTCCTTCTTTGACTATCTGCTCCCAGGGCTGCAAAGTTCAGGACCTAGGGCTGGTGCTAATAGTCCTTTGGGTGCCATCCTGGGGCTCATGTGGGTGTTGGGTGCCCAGGGCATTGTCAGGGCTGGCTTTGGCCTCACCCACCCTGGTCAAGTGCCCCATGCCCATGTGCCCAGTGCCCCTGGGATCGCAGCCTTTAGGGAGCCCTCTAGGCTCATAGAGCAGCGGGTTGGCTGATGCCAGCTGTGTCCCCACCTGCTCCCTGAAAGGAGCTGTGGGAACGATGCTGAGCCGGTGCTGATCCTGGCTGGGGGAGGGGCTGGCTGCTCTGCACTGGCCTCTCTAGGTCCCCTACAGCTCAGCACAGAGGTGCTGGGTGACCCTGGGGGGAGCCTGCCCTTCCGTGTGACTCGGGCCACAGTGATGTTGGGGAAAGTCCCTCTCACTCTCCCTGAGATGCCAACATGGCCAGGGGCTTCAGCAGCTTCCCCTCCCTTCGGAGGCAGGCTGCAGACCTGCTGCCTTTGGAGTGCTGTCTGCGCTCTGCTCACAGCCCTCGCTCCCGCTCTTCCCCTGAAGCCTGCAGCACCCGCGGCTTGCCACCCATCAGCTGTGTGGCGGGGCCCGGCCACTTGCTCCTCTCCGCCCCTCCCCCATCACCCGCCCTTAAGGCAGGAGGGGGCAGAAAGGAGCAAGCGGCAGGCGAGAGGGCCTTGGGGGAGGGAGTGCGGGAGAGGAGCGAGCTGCAACAGTGAACGGTGAGGGGGCTGAGCGGGAGCGGGGAATGGGGCAGAGCAGGAGGGGCGCATGGGCGGGGCCTCGGGGAGAGCAGGTGAAATGGGGGTGAAGCAGTGGGCAGAGTGATGATCCAGGCACCGGGGAGGTTCCAGCACTCATGCCCGGCCTCCCCCAATGCCGGAGGCATGCGCTGCCCATGGCCGGCACCAACCCTGTGCAATGGAGCAAACAAGCAGAGAAGGTTCATAACCTCATCCTGGAGCTTTACGGCTCCGTCATTCCTGGGAGCTGCAGGGGGAAGGGCTCAGGGAGGAATATACCCAGACACCCACCTGCCACTCTGTGGTTTTCTCCTCCTCTTTAGACGTCAGAGCCAGGGCCTCTTCCAGCTCCTTCCTCAGAGGGCCCAGGGCTCCCTGGAGTTTCCCCTGCAGGGGCATCGTGTGCGATAAACAGCCATTAGTCTGCCTCTCCGATGGGTGGACAGCACTGTCCATATTGGCATTTCATACACCAGCAGTAAATACCCTGGAAGCGAGCAGCAGACTCGGCTCTGCCGGCCCCAAGGCCTCATGGGAGCAGAGACGCCAGTCTCAGAGCAGGGGCTCTGCTTCCTGCAGACACTCAGGGCTTCTCAGAGCCTGTGTTTGAGCCAAAGCTTCACATCACTGAGCACAGGCCAGAGGGGAAACAGCTGGGAAGGTTCTGAACGATCCCTCCGGCCAGTGAGAGTGAAGAGGTTGGGACAGCACCTCGCTGCCCTGTGCCCAGACCCAGGCCAGGAACAAGACCCCACTGTGCTCTCGTCTGTCCAGGCTCCCATGTGGCCTCCCTCAGGCAGCAGCTGAGCACCTGAGCCAGCGCAGTCCCATTAACTGTACAGGGTGAAGCTGTGATGTGGCTGGAGGTCAGTGAGGAACAGGGAACACACTCGGTCTGGGGGAATGTGCCACCCATAATTAGAACTGTTCAGAGCTGTAATAACCCAGGGCTCTCTTCCCCTTTGACAGCGTGTGATTCCTTCACATAGCACAGCAACGTGCTGCTGCCCCATCAGACCCACTCTGTGCAACACCCATGGCAGCCCCCCAGAGCCCCCTCCTGAGCCCCCACCAGAGATCTCCCCATTTCACTCTCCTTCTTTTCTCTGGGCCCTGGAGTTCTCTCCCCCGCTCTGCCCAAGGGCCCAGGCTGCTGCTGCAGCTGCTGCTGAGAGCTCATGGGGAGCTGCTCGGTGACACCCCTGCGGTGCTGCTGCAGGGAAGCAGTGAGGGAGGGAGGGAGCCAGCAGGGGCTAGTGAGAGACAGGAGGCAGAAAAGCAGCCTTTGCATCCAGCAAAACAGCTTCATAAGTGAACCAGGAACTGACTGGGGGAGGGGCAAAGGGCGCTGGGTTCTTTGAAGCTCCACCCACAAAATAAGCTCCACCCATGTGAGTGGACACCAGGACAAAAGGAGACACCAGGATCTGTTCACAGTAGATGGTGCAATGTTCAAAACAGGATGGAGTTGCTGATTGGCTCCAAGGGGCTCCTGAGGCCTGGCTCCCCCATGGGGCTAGAATATACCCCTGGGCTCTGCTGGACTCTCTGGGCCTCGCCCTTCTTTACTCGGGGGGAAATAAGAGGTGGCATCTCCCAAACATCACCCGCTTTTAGCACCGGAAGGAGGCGTTCCTGGCAATAAATGGTGCTGAGCTGTAATTCTCCCTCTCCGCTCTCACATGGGGAACAAAATAATTAACAGTGTTGATATTTAAATGTCATTCTGGGCACCTGAGCTCACCCCTCACTGAGGCGATGGGGCCGTTCACACCTCTCCGAGCTGCTGTGCCCAGCTCTCTGCATCCCCTACATCTGGGTCTCAGTTTTGAGGTTTTCTTCACAGCCAATACAGCTGGAGACTCAGTGTAAAGTGAAGTGAAAGCTGAGATCCTGGAGAACAAGGCAGGTGCTTTTCTGGAGAAATACCTGTACTTCCTGACTGTTTCTTAGCCATGTAAGTGAGCACAGAGGCAGGGGCCTGGTCTTAACGTAACACTTAGGTCACTCTGGTACTTTGCTGTAGTGCTGTAGCTGTGAAACACGTGTCGTGTAGACATGGCCTGGGAGTTCTTGGGGCAGAGAAGCAGCTCAATGAACAAGGGACTTGGAGGAGAAATCTGGGACAGTTCAGGCGAAATGGAGATTGTCAGTGAGTCTGGTCCCTGTGGGGTGGGAATTCAGGCCATGTCCTCCCCTCTCTCCCGGGCTGAGGGCAGGGAACTGTTAGGATATAGATATTTAGGCCTCTTTGTAAAGGCCTATACTTTAAGAATTTAGGTGTATTTTTATCACTTAGCTGGTTATAGAGGTATAAAAGAAAGAATCAAAATCACTTTCTGTATGTGTAAGGGCCATTTTTTACTGTAACAGTCTGAGGCCTGGTTCTTAGGCTGAGTCCTTTGGCTAAGCAGCAGAGGCAGCCATAAACTGGGAAGCGAAGGGTCACATCCTCACATTTCAAAGTAGTTACATGGAAATAAGGTGCTATTGGGCTGTTAGGAATACAATCCTGTTCTGATATTTCTATCACCTCCAGAGAAAGGAAAGATCACTTATAAATAGACACAGCTGGAAAACCCTTATGTCTGTATAGATGTAGTTGTGAAATCCTCAATTCTGTATTGTTTTGTATGTTTATTTGCATGGTCTCTGTCTGGTTCTGTAATTGTTTCTGTCTGCTGTATAATTAATTTTGCTGGGTGTAAACTAATTAAGGTAGTGGAATATAATTGGTTAGCTAATCATGCTTAGGGTTACCATTCGTCCGGATTCCCCCGGACATGTCCGGATTTTTGAGCTAAAAATAGCGTCCGGGGGGAATTTGTAAATGTCCGGACTTCCCCGTCCCCCCATGCAGAGCGCGTGCAGCTAACAGGGCAGCTGGACGGATGGTGCCACTTACATGAGGCTCCGACAGCCAGAGAGCCCCTCCTCCCCCCTGCAGGAGAGCTCACTCCCTCCCTGCATTTGCAGATCGCCTCCGGCAGTCTGGAGCTCCTCCCCCGCTCCTCCTCCCCTGCCAGCCAGCGTGCTGGGACGAACGGCTCAGGCCGTTCCTGAGCAAGTTCAGAGAGACATTAGGCGAAGGCCAACAACAAGGGGGCCAGGGGGTCAGTGAAGGGGCAGGGAGGTTTTGGATGGGGCAGTCAAGAGATGGGGGGGTCGGGAGTTCGGGGGGGACTTTCTGGGGGAGGGTGTGGATAAGGTTTTGGGCAGTCAGGGTACAGGTAGGGGGTAGGGTCCTGGGGGGCAGTTAGGGGGGGTCTTAGGAGGGGGCAATTAGGGGATAAGTAACAGGGAGGCTTAGGTAGGGGGTGGGGTTCTGGAGGGCAGTTAGGAGCAGGGGTCCCAGGAGGGGGCAGTCAGGGGACAAGGAGCGAGGGGGGGGTTGGGAGTTCTGGGGGGGGGCTGGCAGGGGGCCGGGGTGGAGAGAGGGATCGGAGCAGTCAATGGGACAGGGAGCAGAGGGGTTTAGATGGGTCGGGAGTTCTGGAGGGGGTTGTCAGGGGGTGGGGAGTGGTTGGATGGGGTGTGGGAGTCCCAGGGGTCTGTCTGGGTGTGGGGGTGTGGATAAGGGTTGGGGCAGTCAGGGGACAAGAGGCAGGGAGGCTTAGATAGGGAGTGGAGTCCTGGGGGGGCAGTTAGGGGCAGGGGTCCCAGGAGGGGGCAGTCAGGGGACAAGGAACGGGGGGAGGGTTGGGGGTTCTGGGGAGGCGGGAAGTGGGAGGGGCAGGGGCGGGGCTAGGGCGGGGCTCCTCCCGTCCTCTTTTTTGCTTGCTGAAATATGGTAACCCTAGAAGAGCTTAAGCTGTGAGATGCATGAACTTCCTCAATAAATATCTCTTGTGCGGTGCCTCAAGCAGGTTGCATTGTATTACCCAGATGAAAAGCCCAGCAGAGAAAGCTTGCACCTTTCCCAGCTCTTTCAACAGTGTTTGGGGCCTTTAAATCACTTGTGATGCATCTTCCAAATAAAATGCATTAATAATACAGTTCAGGCAAGCGGGCCGGGTGCCGTGCAGACTGCCCAGGCCATCTGATAGTACTTCACACTGAAGGCTGGCTTTTATATGCTTGTGTTTTGCTGTTGGAAAGAGGCCCAGACTTCCTCCCATCTAACCCCCCTTCCACCCTGACTGCCCCAGCCCCTCTCCACACCCCCGCTCCCAAAAAGTCCCTCCGCCCCAGAACCATCCAACCCTCCCCCTGCTCCCTGACTGCCCCCAAGGACTTCCCTTACCACCATGCAGCTCAAACCACCGGCTGCCCCTGGAGCAAAGTTAAACATGCTGCCAGCACACAGCCCCTCCCCTGCAGCATCCTGAGGCGGCGGGGGAGGGGAGAGGGAGTCTGGCTGCTGGAAGCCCAAGGGGAGCGGCTGAATCAGGCCCAGGCAGCCAATCAGCAGTGCCGCACTCTGCATGGGGGGAAAGGGGAGCGGGGGGGGGGGGGGATATCCCGGACCTTTCTACCTTATTATAAATTCCTACTAAGGCGCCACTTTTGGAGAATGTGCTCAGTGGGGGAGTGGCCGCTCCCCCTGCTCCCCCTCAGCTACGTTCCTGTGCTGGGTACCTAGGCAGAGTCGGTGTGTTCATGTAAATACAGTCTGTATCTGAAGCCTTTTCCCCTCCCCAGCTAGCTGTCAGGGGAGAGCTCATTCAGACCCTGCTTGCACACAAAACAATCTGGACCCTGACATCCCTGCACGTCAGTGGCACAGAAAGCCACAGCTGGTACCTGCCTCCTGCTCTTCTTTCTTTCCCCATGTCCTATTCTTCCCTTCTCCTTCAGCTCTTACCCATCCAGCAGCCCTGCTCCACCCATATTAACTCTGGCAGCCATTAGCCCAGATAACATTAGTAGGATGTGGGGTGGCCTTACAGCTTATGTACACCATGTATTAAACACCAGGATGTACACATCATGGTACTATAATTGGCTGACAAAGCTAGGGCCATCTGTGTCCTAACACAGTTGGGTTTTGACAGCGTGGGTGGGATAAAACGGTTCTGGAACCACATGAAAGAAACATGTTCTTGCTCCCATCACGTCTGGGGCTGTGTCTGTGCTGGGGGAGTGAGAAGCTAGGGAAGATACACTGGTGAGGTTCCTGTTAGAGAGCTTATTCCTTCACTCTCACACTTCCCTGGCCCTTCTCGCATGAACAGAGAGCAACAATACCCGAAGTCCGAAGGTGCAAACAATTTGATGTTTATTGGGGTGAACTTCCAGCAAACTTAAATCCAAGTTCCTTTTTCCTTATTTTCGAATCCCAACTTACTTCCTGTTTGCCCCTAATTTATATAGTAATATTCTTAGATATACCTTAACCAATCATTCTACTAAAATTTACCTAACCAATCCTAACACACTGTAACATGATTAGGGTTACCGTATTTCAGCAAGCAAAAAAGAGGATGGGAGGAGCCCCGCCCCAGCCCCCCCCCCCCCCCCCCCCCC